>NC_134878.1:502500-527500 GCF_041734735.1 Babylonia areolata | reverse complement strand
TGTGTGTGTGAGTGTGAGTGTGTGTGTGTGTGTGTGTGAGCTTGCATGCAAGTGTGTGTGAGGGCTGTTCTTTTTTTTTTCTCTGCTGTTCAGACAGTTGTCAGGAATGGCTTAGTTCATGATCGTGAAAGTTACTGAATGATGATATGGATTGTGGGATTTTTAGCAAGTGTATTTTTGACCTTCTGCATTTACGCCATTACATGCAAATATCCACTGGAAGAAATGAGGAAATGTTGCACCTTGAATGCAGATGTGAATCCTCTGACACCCCTTCCCCCAAACAACAGCAGCAACAACCAAGCAAACAATTTCCATCCAAACAGCAAGAGTCAGATACTGACATTCACTTTCATTCCCTGACAAGTCATGTCTGCTCACACTCACATTCCTTTGCTGGCAGATTTTTCACGGACACTTTCAGCCAGGAAGCAGATTTCTTGGATCAGGCGTTCACGGACATGTGGAGGTTCAGCCAGAGGAAGAAGGTGGTGGTTTTCTGATTCACTCTCTTCCTTGCAGTCCTTCCATATCTCCAGCAACATCTGTACCTGCAACACACACAATCTCTCTTCTTTTCTCAACAGTTACACCTTGTTGCCAGATCTTTCTGACCACCATATTAAAGCTGTCTGTCAGCTTTACTCAGGCAACTTGTTGTGTGAATGACTCAGTGTCTGAAAAGCACCGGCAGCTTGGTCTCTGATTGAGAACAGACGCTACAAAGGTATAAATGCTAATACAACTACTGTTACTTCTGCTGTTACTACTACTAATATTAATAATATAATAATAATGATAATAACAACAATCATAATAATATATGAAAGCTCCAAGTAATACTACATTTTCAATAGGTTTCGAGGGGAAAATTGAAATCTTTTTAAAAGCAGGAAAATGACAATTAAAAGTGTAAACAAGGCAGCCTAAAAATATGCCAGACATTTGAAAACAAAAGACGCAACATAATCCTCTTAGTCAACTTGCACATCCATCTTTTTTTAATACCTCATTGTGTAAGTCTAGAGTGGTTTCCACCAGCGATGTTCCAAGCATACTCTTGATTTCGTCTTGTTCTCCTGGCGACACGCTCTGTTGCACAAGGCCCCACAGGGACAGGGGAGGGGTGTAGGCCCAGGGGTCTCCCCCCACTGAACACGCCATTCTGTCACCACTCAATGCCTGCAATGTCTGAGAAACAAAAAACATCAACATCACATTCATTATCAGTAAAAAAAAAAAAATAAAAAAAAAGGAAAGAAAATGGTAAAATGAAAACACTATAGTCACTACATTTGATGAAAAATACATCTGGCAATCATGACACTCCACAACACTGCACACACACACACACACACACACACACACACACACACACACACATGCACACAGAGCATATATCCTCACCTCAAGTAACAAAATCTAAATCACATGATCATAACAGACATTTTCCTGTCTCATACAATCACCCACTTTTACTTCTGACCTGGCTTGTCTAAGTCTTTTTCACTATACACTTGTGTGGATTTCCACTGAGTATCAAGTATTTATATGTAATTCCTGCCAAGCTTCTGCCAACACAAGCACACACCTTGCAACTATTGTTCCATGTTCCATGGCCACTTTTTAACAGTGCAAATAGTGAAACTACACTCCACCAAAACAAAATAAACTGTGTGCACATTCAGATGGTATAGGCCAAGGATGAACAGATAATGACAGAATTTCTTCTTTGTGCCAGTTACATTTTTTCCAGTGAGAAATAATGTGCAAATGTACCCAGCCATGTTACTGACAGTCAAAACATTTCAACTGGGTAGTGTATTGTTTTATTCCACTTCATTTTCTGAACTTAAGCATGGGAAATTTTCAAACAAAGAGTAAGTTGAGCAGACATCTCTCTTATGAAATTATACCTTCAAAGCTTTTCTTTTTTATCCACTTGCATTCTTTACTCTGATCAATGCACACGTTTGAAATATTAAATTTTAACACCAACCTCATATATATAGCCTTTCCCGCTGATATGGAGTACTAATACAAATTAAACTTTGCACTGGAATAGCATTAAATATAAACAATTCTGTACATTCATTTCACACACACACACACACACACACACACACACACACACACTGTGCTTACACACACACACACACACACACACACACACACACACACACACACACACTGTGCTTACGCACACACATAAACACATATCAAATGTAAATAAGAAATAGTATCTCCAACCTTATTCTCTTAGTGTAAACTATACCTTTTGCAGCGCTGTGTGTATTTGTTCCACATTATCCGTTAAGTAACAGCCTTTTCTGTCAGTTTTGGGACGAGGCCAATATTATTTCTAACTGTAGAAGAACATTGAACAGACTCTTCTTCTGTCCAAGTCCAGCAAACAAACATTATAATCCAACACAGATGATCCTGTCGTTATTTTGTAAGGAAGCAATGTCGTCAAAGCTTACCTTTTGGTGAAAAAGAAAGTTATTTCTTTAAAACTTCAGCGCCTTAGCTCTGACGGTCTTGCGACATTCGCCATGTTGTTTACAAAACGGTGACGGGGCAATAAGGTTCCCGATGGCAGACTTCCGGTTTGGGTCAATTTAATTTCATGTGCTCAAACTGTCCATACCAATCGCTAAGTCCATGAAATGACTACACGAGGCAAAGGAACTAAACTGAATTATCTGAATGCATGAAACAACTCCATTATCATTAGAATTTCACTGAAAAAAGCATAACAACATGTGGACAGTCTCTTAAAAAAGCACGAAAATTATCACTGATTAGATTAGGTCAGGAAATCTGAGATGAAAAGAAAGAAAGAAAGAAAGAAATCATTTGAAGATTAGAATCTAACCAGACACAGTGAGCATGAGGTTAGCCCCGTTCAGTTTACGTTTGAGTTGTTTACAGCCTGCCACAGAACACCCTCATACAGACATGTAACATTTTACGTGCATGACCATTTTATTTATTTACCCTACCATGTAGGCAGCCATATTCCGTTTTCGGGGTGTGCATGCTTCGTATGTTCTTGTTTCGCTGACATGGATTACATTATCTTTAACGTGCGTATTTTATCTTCTGTGTGCGTATACACATGAAGTAAGTTCAGGCACTAACAGGTCTGCACGTATGTAGACCTGGGATATCGGGAAAAAAAATCTCCACCCTTTACCAGCCAGGCGCCGTTACCGAGGTTCGAACCTGGGATCCTCAGATTAAAAGCCCAACTTTTGAACACTTGGTTATTGCGCCAGTCAATAACAGTACATCAGGGAATAACAGCCAGATGCAATATTAGACCATCCCAAAGCTGATAGTGCTTCTCCGTTGCCATGGTGAGGTCTGATTACTGATGGGGTTTGAGCGTGATGTTTGAGACAGTAGCTCCTGACTGACATCCCAGGCACATGGGCCTGACTGATACTGTGGTGTGAAAGAAACCACTCGAGATCTGTAACAATCGGCAATAGCATTATAAACAAACGAACAATACTATCAGAGAAGAAAGCCAGCTTTCCTTATAGTATTAGAAATGTATTTTAAAAAATTTAAAAGAAGAAAAAGCGACAAATGTGTATAAGACCCCCCACCCCCACCCCTCACCCCACCCCTCCCCATTGATTTTTCGAGTATCCAGTTGTATGCAATCTTGTGCTCAGTTGCAGAAAAACAGAATATAGATTACTAATGGAAAGAATGTACAGAATGTACTATGTTCCCCTCAGCTTCCTTCACTCCCACGAACTGTGTACAGAATGTACTATGTTCCCCTCAACTTCCTGCACTCCCACGAACTGTGTACAGAATGTACTATGTTCCCCTCCGCTTCCTTCACTCGCACGAACTGTGTACACAATGTACTATGTTCCCCTCAGCTTCCTGCACTCCCACGAACTGTGTACAGAATGTACTATGTTCCCCTCCGCTTCCTGCACTCCCACGAACTGTGTACAGAATGTACTATGTTCCCCTCCGCTTCCTTCACTCGCACGAACTGTGTACAGAATGTACTATGTTCCCCTCAGCTTCCTGCACTCCCACGAACTGTGTACAGAATGTACTATGTTCCCCTCAGCTTCCTGCACTCCCACGAACTGTGTACAGAATGTACTATGTTCCCCTCAGCTTCCTGCACTCCCACGAACTGTGTACAGAATGTACTATGTTCCCCTCAGCTTCCTGCACTCCCACGAACTGTGTACAGAATGTACTATGTTCCCCTCAGCTTCCTGCACTCCCACGAACTGTGTACAGAATGTACTATGTTCCCCTCAGCTTCCTGCACTCCCACGAACTGTGTACAGAATGTACTATGTTCCCCTCCGCTTCCTGCACTCCCACGAACTGTGTACAGAATGTACTATGTTCCCCTCCACTTCCTGCACTCCCACGAACTGCATATTCACAGATGTATTGTGTTCCTATTATAATCACACACAAAAAATTATCAACATCACCAATAATAATAAATGGGGATGTGTCAGTGGGGGGTCATATATTTTGGGTTGTGTTGATTAAGCCAAATAATGCATTTTCGTTCATTGGTCTTCAAATCCCTTTGAAGCTCTATGTAGATCTCCAACCTTCAATCAATATTTAATTCTACTTCTATTTCATAATTTTATTTAAATCCATCGATTGTAACAATCAAGGTTAGTTACAAAATATTCAGCAGCCGCTTATCGTGTGGTGCAACAATAAACCAGTACAGCCGTTGATCAGCGTCCTCGCATTGTCCTCAAGACCAGACGAAGCGAGTTGAATCATGCTGCTGGTCAGGCATCTGTTTAGCAGTTGTGGTGTAGCGTATATGGATTTGTCCGAATGCAGTGACGCCTCCTTGAGCAACTGACCGAGTACGGTTCATCACATTCCGTTGTTGGTGTAAGGGAAACGACTCGGGATTTAGTGTTACCCCGAGGCAACCACGACCAAGTTACGCCCCTTAGAGTGACAGCTTTCATGGAAGAATTTGGTGATGAGCATCTTGCAAGGTGCACCATTTTGACGTTTCCAGACCAGTTTCATGTGGCTGGAGCTGATTCAGACATTTTCTCTTTTCTTTTCCTTCTCTCTTTTCTTTGTGTATGGGGGTATACTTTGGCACACATCAAGCAGCCATCTGTATTGTGGCTCTTGTCTAAAAACCCTCGGTCAGCAGACACTTACAGGGGCGGAACAGTGTGGACAATATCTGCTTGAAGTCTTCAGGCAACACGTGAAAGGGAACACTATCATAATGCATTGTCTGCACCTGACATATACCGTTGCTGATTTTACTAGCCGCTGTTTTGGCTCCAGATCGTCAGTGCGTACACTGGTCTGTTCATATCTTAATTACGTCAGTGTTGGGTTCATCTGTCTTCACGGGCCGCGACAGCTTGCTAGCAGTGTTTGTGTACTGTCACCAGGCTGTGGAAGATCATGGCCGTCTGCTATCCAGTGGCAAAGCACCTGGCTCAGACTCCATACCAGCAGAGGTCTACAAGGATGGAGGCACTGTGCTGACTGAGAAGCTCCATCAGCTGTACTCACTCATGTGGAAAGAAGAGTCGATCCCCCAGGATTTCAAAGATGCATCTATCATTCACTTGTACAAGCGAAAGGGGAACCGGCAAGCCTGTGATAACCATCGGGGCATTTCCTTGCTCTCCATCGCAGGCAAGATACTTGCCAGGATCCTACTAAACCGCCTCACAGCACACCTTGACCAAGGTCATTTGCCTGAGAGCCAATGTGGATTCCGGAAAGAGCGCGGAACCACCGACATGGTGTTTGCTGCAAGGCAGCTGCAAGAGAAATGTCAGGAGCAAAATGTTGATCTGTTCTCCACCTATGTCGACCTCACTAAGGCCTTCGACACCGTGAGTAGAGAGGGACTGTGGAAGATCATGGCCAAGTACGGATGCCCTTGGAAATTTATTTCCTTGGTCAGCCAATTCCATGAAGGCATGCAGGCTCGAGTCCAGGACAATGGCGAAACATCTGCTCCTTTTGCTGTCACAAATGGTGTCAAGCAAGGCTGCGTCCTGGCTCCAACGCTGTTCAGCCTCATGTTCTCTGCAATGCTTACTGATGCCTTCAGAGATGGCGATGTTGGAATCGGCCTAAAGTACCGAACAGATGGCAAGTTGTTTAACCTCAGAAGGCTTCAAGCAAAAACGAAGGTCATGACAGACATCATCAGAGACTTTTTGTTTGCTGATGATTGTGCCCTCAACGCTGGATCTGAAGCTGACATGCAACTCAGCGTCGACAAGTTTGCCACTGCCAGCAGGAACTTTGGCCTTACCATCAGCACGAGGAAAACTGAAGTTCTCCATCAGCCAGCCCCAGGGAAACCCTACGTTGAGCCCAACATCACAGTCAACGGTCAGAGACTCAGTGCGGTGGAGCGGTTCACATACCTTGGCAGCACACTATCACGAAATGCAACCATCGACGATGAAGTGAACGTCAGGATTGCAAGAGCAAGTGCAACTTTTGGCAGACTCAGTGCAAATGTCTGGAACAGAAGAGGCATTAGTCTTGAGACCAAGTTAAAGGTCTACAGAGCAGTAGTTCTCCCCACACTACTGTACGCCTGCGAAACTTGGACAGTGTACCAACGACATGCCAAGAAGCTGAACCACTTCCACACAACATGCCTTAGGAAGCTACTGAACATCAAGTGGCAAGACAGGACCCCAGACACAGAGGTGCTCGCAAAAGCCACCCTTCCCAGCATCTTCACCATCCTGATGCAGTCCCAGCTTCGCTGGGCTGGACACGTGGTGCGCATGCCAGACCATCGGCTGCCCAAAAGACTCTTCTATGGCGAGCTGCAACAAGGGAAGAGATCACACGGAGGTCAGAAGAAGCGCTTCAGAGATACTCTGAAAGTCTCTCTTAAAGCGTTTGATATCAACCCTGACTCCTGGGAGGAATCTGCAGTGGACCGTGACAAATGGCGCGCTGCTGTGCACAAAGGCGCCAAGTTGTGCGAGGCCAACAGGACTGCTGCAGCTGTTCAGAAGAGGCAGGCCAGAAAGTCACGGGCAAACAAGCCCCCTGACAATGATATGCCTGTCTTTGTCTGCCCCAACTGTCAGCGAACATTTCGTGCACAGATTGGACTATTCAGTCATCTGCGCATTCACAGATAGATTCATGAGCATCCTCCCCCCCACCACCCACCACCACCCTCCCCCCATCCCCCAGCTGGATGACAACGATGGTCATCATCGATCTCGATGGACACACCACACGTCAGTGTTGGGTTCATCTGTCTTCACGGGCCGCGACAGCTTGCTAGCAGTGTTTGTGTACTGTCACCAGGCTGTCCAAACAACGTGTTCTCTCTCTCTCTCTCTCTCTCTCTCTCTCTCTCACGACGAGAAGCAACTGCATGTAACTGTTTGATAGTGGTTGCCTCAAGGGACATAACTTTGGTTTGACTGCAGTGGACTATCGTGCGAGTCTGATGTAGTTATATCCCTTAGATGCTTTAAAAAAAATTATTTATCTATTTATTCATTTACCGATTTATTTATATTTTCAGGTAGGTTGCTTGCAATGGTTGCGCTGACAGGCAGGTTCGTAACTTATGATTTATATAAAGGAAATTCATCCCTTACGGTGAATCATGCCGGGTTATACCCCTGTGTCTCAATGTCAGATTGGGCCCAAAGCAGGCCGGCGGCTGCGCTGTAGGGAAAGAAAGAAAAAAGAAAGAAAAAAAGAGATGTGATTTGGTGGCGACTGTGTACAGCTTGACCAACTCTTTATACAGCTGGCTTAACTTTTCTTCATGGCGTACCAGAGACTATACTTTCTTTTAGACTCAACCGGAGAGTGCCTCTGGTCTTGGGTCACAGTCGTCTGTACCGGGTTCAGATCGTCGTCAGCATGGGCCCTGTCCTTCCACACAGGACTGTTTCGTGTTCTCTCTTCACCGCAAACCCTGCTCTCCAGACACCGACCTCCACATTCCATGACGTCAGCATTGACAACGAAAGACCAAAGCTGAAGCAGAGAAAATCTGACATCCAGAACTTAGGTGCCACCGTCCCCATTACTGAAATATTCTGTGAGCATCGGCTATCTGCCTGGTTTGTTACCAATATTGATTGTGAACTTGGGTGGATTCGAAGAGCAATTATCGCGTTTTCTGTACTTTTAAGTGGTGTCATAGTGCTGACCAAATGTAATGCAATCCCAAGATGATGTGTTAGATAAATAATGGTGGTTGACACCCTGACCTCTACAGAGCTCAGTCTCATCTCAGCGGTGAGGTGACAGCTCTTCACTGACGAGCATCATCGTCGGCAGCATTCAAGGGGTTAATGGTTGTTTACACTCCTTCCCTCTGTATGTGTGTGTCTGTCTATCAGTGTGTGTGTGTGTGTGTGTGTGTGTGGTCAGTTCAGGTGATAGGACCTCAATATTGAAGCATCGGATTCCAATGAGCGTATGACACTTGATGGAGCAAGCTCTTTCTCCCCACTTCCAAACAATTATCTTTTTTTTCCTTCTTCAGTTTTCATTTTCAATCATTAAATCACCGATGCGGTTTCAGTACAGGCTTACAGATGCATGGCTGTATATATATATATATATATATATATATATATATATATATATATATATAAAACAACAATAGACTTACAGCCATTCACCAGTAAGTTTCCAGTCAAAAACATCAGACTTGATTTTATGTGCATGCATGCATGTCTGCTTGCGCTTGTGCGTGCGGAATACTGATTTATATCGGTATGTAATGTTTGGCTCTGAGAATATTTCTTTTCAAAGTTGCTTACGGATTCGCAAAGCAACTCTTCACCGGAATCTTATTTACGCGTAACTGAGCAACCCGTATCTAGCTCTGCTACAGGTTCAAAGGCACAGAACAATCCGCGTTATTTAATTTTGTTTGTATGTTCAGTAAAACTCTGAAATGTTTGACATCAGAAGGCTGATCGCAGACATTAATGGATGACGTGCGAATGAAGAATTTTGTTGTTCACAATGTAGGAACTAAATAGATGACCTTAGCTGGAAAACATCGACTATAAACTGTGTGCGTGAGTTACAAAAAGAAAAAAAAGAGGTTGGACAGGGAGCCAGGGAGGTTTTGATGTGAGCAGTTCAACGTTTTGTTTTCTATGTGTGTGTGTCACGGCACACCAGTCAATGCTCCAGCCGCTCATGCAGTGTGTGCTTTAGATCCTGCTTGAAGTGCAGGGCTTACGGCACGTGAAGGGCCATTGGAAATTTGCACATTTTTCGTGGGGTCCTGGTGAAGTCATACTGAATTTATGGCAGTCAGTGCTGTGTGTAGCCACTGTAATGAACGTGGCAGTCAGTGCTGTGTGTAGCCACTGTAATGAACGTGGCAGTCAGTGCTGTGTGTAGCCACTGTAATGAACGTGGCAGTCAGTGCTGTGTGTAGCCATTGTAATGAACGTGGCAGTCAGTGCTGTGTGTAGCCAATGAACGTGGCAGTCAGTGCTGTGTGTAGCCACTGTAATGAACGTGACAGTCAGTGCTGTGTGTAGCTGAACGTGGCAGTCAGTGCTGTGTGTAGCCATTGTAATGAACGTGGCAGTCAGTGCTGTGTGCAGCCACTGTAATGAACGTGGCAGTCAGTGCTGTGTGTAGCTGAACGTGGCAGTCAGTGCTGTGTGTAGCCATTGTAATGAACGTGGCAGTCAGTCCTGTGTGTAGCTGAACGTGGCAGTCAGTGCTGTGTGTAGCCATTGTTATGAACGTGGATTTAAAGTGCTGTGTGTAGCCACTGTAATGAACGTGGCAGTCAGTGCTGTGTGTAGCTGAACGTGGCAGTCAGTGCTGTGTGTAGCCATTGTAATGAACGTGGCAGTCAGTGCTGTGTGTAGCCATTGTAATGAACGTGGCAGTCAGTGCTGTGTGTAGCCACTGTAATGAACGTGGCAGTCAGTGCTGTGTGTAGCTGAACGTGGCAGTCAGTGCTGTGTGTAGCCACTGTAATGAACGTGGCAGTCAGTGCTGTGTGTAGCCACTGTAATGAACGTAGTGCTGTGTGTACCCATTGTAATGAACGTGGCAGTCAGTGCTGTGTGTAGCCACTGTAATGAACGTAGTGCTGTGTGTACCCATTGTAATGAACGTGGCAGTCAGTGCTGTGTGTAGACAGTCAGTGCTGTGTGTAGCCACTGTAATGAACGTAGTGCTGTGTGTAGCCACTGTAATGAACGTCACTCATAACCAGAGGGGCTATCTGCACTTCCTTTTTCTTTCACAACGAAAAACCACTGCAGTCATTTCCACCCGCTGAATAACTACGTTTCTGGCTGCATGCTTGTGTGTGTGTGTGTGTGTGTGTGTGTGTGTGTGTGTGTGTGTGTGTGTGTGTGTGGCTCTGTGTGTGTGTGTGTGTGTGTGTGGCTCTGTGTGTGTGTGTGTGTGTGTGTGTGTGGCTGTGTGTGTCTGGCTCTGTGTGTGTGTGTGTGTGTGTGTGTGTGTATGTGTATGTGTATGTGTGTGTGTGTGTGTGTGTGATATTGTTCGTGGTGCACGTGTGACTGAAACAACCATTTCCGTATTCAATGAGAAGCCAGTGGAAGACTGTATGCAGTTTGCATGATCCAAACCATCTCTCGATTTTTTTTTTAACATATCCTAAAAAAACAACATACATACACTAAGAAGTGGTCTTTGACAATTTTTGTCATCTAGTTTTTTCTCTCCAGATCACATCTCCCTTCACCGAGGCGGCAGTACGTTGAAGTGGCCAGCTGTTTGAAACTTCCATTCGTTGGAAGTGATCGGGTCTGTATCCAAAGAAACGTGAATCAAACGGTCAGCAATCCATGTGTGACTCTGAGGTTGGTTTGGCTTGTGTCGCAAAGAAGACGAGTTTCAGGTGCAGCGATAAGAGAAAAAAAAGAAAGATTTTCAGGTTTGTAACCTTGGACAATTAGCACCACTATGTATACACTGTCCCTCTTCCTATTCTCCGGACAGGTGATCAAAAAGAAACTATAAATCGAGTATCAATCGTTTAATCATCATTCACAATCCAGATCACATGAGGAAAACACATTTTTCTGTCCACCACCAAATCTCTAAGATGGATAAAACAGGTATTATGAAAATCGATTTATTAACCGCTTAATCATTCTCAACCCAACGTATGACATAAAAAACGACAACATATTTAGAAACATACACTCAATGGAGCCAAAGAATAAATACAGACTTGGAGGCTACATTCATGCAAAGAACATGAAAATATCTGATGTAAAGACGATTTATATACATCTCTGTTCCTCATTCTGATACTGAAAACATGGACGGAATGTAAACACACAGCAATTAAAACACCAAAGAAAACGACTTTTTATGGTCAGCTGGGTTCTTTCGGGCTTCCATACAGCCCGGACCAGCTTATTCAACCGTGCCAAAAATCGCGGAGCAAATGTTGTTGTGTTGTTAAAAGTTAGAGAGTAGGGGGGAGGGGGGGGGGGGGGGGGCTGGCGGAAGAAAATGAGATCAAGGTACATGTTACTCTTACAATGCTATAAAATGTAGTCGATCACTGGGAACAGTCATATCGTGTATTCTAAACTGTAATCAACAGTCATATCATGTATCCTAAACTGTAATCAACAGTCATATCGTGTATCCTAAACTGTAATGAACAGTCATATCGTGTATCCTAAACTGTAATGAACAGTCATGACGTGTATCCTAAACTGTAATCAACAGTCATATCGTGTATCCTAAACTGTCATCAACAGTCATATCGTGTATCCTAAACTGTAATGAACAGTCATGACGTGTATCCTAAACTGTAATCAACAGTCATATCGTGTATCCTAAACTGTAATGAACAGTCATATCATGTATCCTAAACTGTAATGAACAGTCATGACGTGTATCCTAAACTGTAATCAACAGTCATATCGTGTATCCTAAACTGTCATCAACAGTCATATCGTGTATCCTAAACTGTAATGAACAGTCATGACGTGTATCCTAAACTGTAATCAACAGTCATATCGTGTATCCTAAACTGTAATGAACAGTCATATCATGTATCCTAAACTGTAATGAACAGTCATGACGTGTATCCTAAACTGTAATCAACAGTCATATCGTGTATCCTAAACTGTCATCAACAGTCATATCGTGTATCCTAAACTGTAATGAACAGTCATATCGTGTATCCTAAACTGTAATCAACAGTCATATCGTGTATCCTAAACTGTAATGAACAGTAATGACGTGTATCCTAAACTGTAATCAATAGTCATATCGTGTATTCTGAATTGTAATAAATTTGTCAGTTTTTTTTGTTTATTTTTCATGTCTTAAATTTCTTTCAACGTTTTTTTTTTAAAAGGGTAATGATATGCCATTTTCAAGTTTGCCTGAAGCATTATGCACAGTTGATGTGCACATGCATTAAGAATACTGGGGGTGGTTTATATCCTGAACAACATATTTTTACTTTTTTCACTGGCTGTGGTTTGTACTTTGCTTTATCAACACAGCACAACTAAAGTTCTGTGAAACTCATAAACTGCTGGTTTGCTGTTTTCAGAAAAAAATCAAGCTGAACAGTATATGGTATGGAAGGATATCTGAATTGAAAGAAAGGTGTCAGACAATGTTTTAGAAGAGCTGTGTTAAAACAAACAAAACTAAGTTGATCAGATTCGATTTGGGGGGATGACAACTTTACATTGATGAGTGAATGACATTCAGTATCAGAACAAAATTTCTTATGCACGGCGGATTTTGCAGCCACTGACAAATATGTTTCGTGTTATGTTCGTCACTGATAACAAAAATTAATTTCAACATTTTAGCTTAGAGAACTGCTTCCAAAAAGTTTCTGCTGCTTGTTTTGGTTGTTGGTCAAACGTGCAATGACATTTGACTTTTTAAATGAAAGTTTACGAACATGAAAATTAAACAGACTTTATACATATGATTTGATAAATCTCAGACGGGAACAGAATATCCAAACTGTACTCCCGTTTTCACCAATGTCGTTTTGATTTGTTTTTTAATGATAACAAATGATCACAATACAAAACAACAAAAAATATAACATCAAGACTTTTGAACCAGTCTTGAAACAGGGCATCTTCCAAAGAAGACACCTTCACAGGCAAGCTTATAACAAAGGACAGGAGGACGCACACTCTGGCATTCCCATCACACATTTCTCCCTCTTGTCTTGACAACAAGTCAAACGCATTCCTATTCATTTTACACGAGGGAGGTTGCAGGGATAAGTTTCTGGTCCATCACAAGAAGTCATGGCATGAAATGCACGTCGTTCGTTTGAGCAGATGAGGGAGGAAGGCAGGAAGGAAGGGAGGGAGGAGGAAGGCAGGAAGGAACGGAGGGAGGGAGGGCGGAGGGAGGGGGAGGGGCCACAGGGTCAGGGTCACTTGTTTCACTTCTGAAGCCGCAGCTGGTCTGCTTGTTCCGCCCCGCCATAGCTCTCCACCTCCTCGATCATCCCCTGAGCCTGCAACACACCACATGGACACACGGCTCACAACACACCACATGGACACACGGCTCACAACACACCACATGGACACCACATGGACACACGGCTCACAACACACCACATGGACACACGGCTCACAACACACCACATGGACACACAGCTCACAACACACCACATGGACACACGGCTCACAACACACCACATGGACACACGGCTCACAACACACCACATGGACACACGGCTCACAACACACCACATGGACACACGGCTCACAAAAAGGCACGGACCACTTGGGACTTGCACAGTGTTCTTCTTGGGGGCATCAATACCTTCATGATTAAACAACCTCATCAATACCCTTCATGATCTAAACAACCTCATCAATACCCTCCATGATCTAAACAACCTCATCAATACCTTCATGATCTAAACAACCTCATCAATACCTTCATGATCAAACAACCTCATCAATACCTTCATGATCTAAACAACCTCATCAATACCCTTCATGATCTAAACAACCTCATCAATACCCTCCATGATCTAAACAACCTCATCAATACCCTTCATGATTAAACAGCCTCATCAATACCTTCATGATCTAAACAACCTCATCAATACCTTCATGATTAAACAACCTCATCAATACCCTTCATGATCTAAACAAACTCATAAATACGCTTCATGATTTCAGCAACCTAAAAAATGTCCATCAGTTCATAATCTAAACAACCTCATAAATATCCTTTATGATTAAACACAAAATTAATACCCTGCGTGATTAAACAACCTGATAAATACCCTTCATGATTTGAACAAGCTCCTAAACACCACACTGACCCAGATGTAGAAGGTGGCGGCCCCAGCACTGGCATCGCGGACCTGGTCGGTGGTGTAGGCCTTGGTGACCCTGCGGGCCTGCTCGGCCACCTTGAGGGACACGGCGCGGGGGTCGAACTGAGAGATCTTCCTCATCATGGACTCACGCCCTGTCTTGGCCATCAGCGACTGGCACGTCCTCCACACCTGGGGCACACACACACAGGACAGGGTGACTGACTGGCTGCTTCTTGGGGTGGCTGGGTGGATTTGGTTGAAGGGGTGGGTGGGTGGGTGGGTGGAGAGGTGGATTAGGTTGATGGGGTGGGTAGGTGGGTGGATTTCGATGATGTGGTGAGTGGGTGGATTTGGATGATGGGGTAGGTGGGTGGATTTGGTTGATGATTTGGATTTGGATGACGTGGGTGGGTGGATGTGGGTGATGGGGTGGGCAGGTTGAGGTGATTTTGGTTAATGGGGTGGATGGGTGGGTGGAAATGGATTTGGTTGATGGGGTGGATGGTGGGTGGGTGGAGAGGTGGATTTGGTTTGTAGGTGGGTGTGGGTGGGTGGATTTGGTTGATGGGTGGGTGGGTGGATTTGGTTGATGGGGTGCGTAGGTGGGTGGGTAGGTGGGTGGAGAGGTGGATTTGGCTGTGAGGGGAATGATCAATGATGGTGAACACCTTGACTTGTGCTGACGTGTGTCGTCCGTGAAGGTCCGGTCCGGGAGGACGCGGGTTCGAGTCCCGTCAGGTGGGTTCTGTCGGCCCACGACCTGCTCCTACCCACAGCACACTGTGCTAGGGGCTCACATGGGAGGTCCGAGACCACGAAATGGACGGTCATCCACTTCACATATACATCTTTGGGGCTGTTGCTCTGATTTCTGTTATGCATCTTTCAGCCTGGTTGAAGGTGGGATATGTCATGACAGACAGCACGGACATCAATCAATCCCAAACATAAACCCCTCCCTCCCCCATCCTACAGCAGCATCTTCATCACCCACATCATCATTCATCATCATCGAAATGCAGAAAACAAAACATCCCAAATTCCGGGACGAATAAAAAAATAAATCCCTGCTCCTGCCCAGAAATGGTTCATCCCAAATCATATTTCAAATCAGTTGTTGAACCGGAAGGAGTCATCAGACCAGGAGTTCTCCACCCTTACCTTCACCTCCTTCATGGACGACCCCAGCAGCAGGAACGTGGCCATCATGGACTCGTGCACGCCCCCTGGCGGCTTGCCATAGGTCTTGAGCTCGGCCACAGTCTTCTGGTCCATGTTGAGCACGGCGTGTCGCAGCTTCTCCAGGCGAGCCAGGTGCTCCTTGAGGCGCGTGGCCAGCGCGATCTGCAGGTCCAGCTGGTGCTCGAAGTTCACCTCCTTGGCCCGCTTCAGGGCCTTCTCCAGGGCCGGCAGGTCCCGCTTCTGGGAGGCCTCCATCAGGTCTGTTTGGGGGGAGGTGGGGGGATTGTAATATTGTCTTGGTGTATGGATACATTATGTGTTGTTGTTACAGGTCTGTTTGGGGGGAGGTGAGGGGATTGTAATATTGTCTTGGTGTATGGATACATTATGTGTTGTTGTTACAGGTCTGTTTGGGGGGAGGTGAGGGGATTGTAATATTGTCTTGGTGTATGGATACATTATGTGTTGTTATTACAGGTCTGTTTGGGGGGAGGTGGGGGGATTGTAATATTGTCTTGGTCTATGGATACATTATGTGTTGTTATTTTTCATGTGCAGAGGGATGTTATCATGCACTATTGTAATGTGTTGTTTCATGTTCGGCACTTAGAACCCATTACAATGGGAGCTTGCGCCATGTAAGTACTGTATATCATTATTATTGTTATCAATATCAAATGAAACGCATTTATTTGTGTCTTCATACTCTTTCCGCGTAACTAGTGACTGCCTCTCTCTGTGGATCGTTCTGCGCACACATACACACGCGCGAGCGCGAACACACACACACACACACGTATATGCCCGCTTGCGCACACACACATACACACAAATGCGCGCGCGCACAAATAAACACACAAACATGCGCGCTCGTACACACAATCACACACACAAATCACGCCGCAAAATCACACTTACATGCATACACAGATGCTCAACATAATGTTAAACACTGCCATAATACCAACATAATGTTAAACACAAAAAACAACGACAACAAAACAAAAAAACAAACAAAAAAACACACACCACACATACTTATATCTAAAACCCCTGGTACAATTGTTTTCTTTCGAAAAAAAAAGTCTTCTGACGCCTGATACAGGGATGTGGTCATAACGATGCCCCCTCCTGAATACAACCCCACCATAAATACCGCACCCCCTTTATATATATATATATATATATTTACCCTTTTTTCATAAAAAATATCCATTATGAATGCACACGCAAGGGATATGAGAACAAAAAAGACCACAATTCAGGAGAGCAGGAGCAGTACACACACACACACACACACACGCGCACACGCACACACACACATCTTACTTCATATGCACACACTGACAAGCACATGCAAACTCATCCAACCAACTACACAAACACATACACCTTTTTCCAAGTAAACGCATACAGACACATAGACACATGCACACAACCTCATATCACTATGCGCACACATACACACACAACCTCTTTCAATTACACACGCACAAACCCACATAAACTTGTGTTTGTTTGTTGTTGTTTTTTGTTTTGTTTTGTTTTGTTTTTGGGTTACCTGCTTTGGCCTGGAGTGCAGTGAGCAGTTTCTGAGCCTTGACGAGGGTGGCGTCATCGTCAGGCACCCCCGTGTCCTTGTAGCGGGCAATGGCCGCCTCCAGCTGCTTCTGGTCCTTCAGCTCCATGGCCTGCTGCACCGCCTTCCGCGCCAACAGTCGCCGCTCCTCTGTGGGGGGCAACGGGGCGTGGGGGTGGGGATGGGGCGGGGGAGGAAACAGGGTGGGGTAGGGGGGGGGGGGGAGGGAGAGTTCGTTCAAAATCAAATTTTTAATCCGTCATGCTGCAGTCAAGTTAAAACCAATCAGTATGTAGGTATGTATGTATGTACGTATCTCTCCCAACACACACACACACACACACAATGATGACAGTCACAACCAAATGTCGCCCAGTCAATAAAGCAGTCAATCAATCAAACAAAGATCAAGTATTCGATCAACAAACTAACTGCACCCGTTACTTCACACAAACCACTTTGTGTTTACACACACCTTTGTGGACTTTTCGTAGCAGTTAAGTGAGGTAGAATCTTATGAGCTTTTAACAAACCAAAGGTAGGCTCTCTCAAAGCCTAACTAGCGTGTTCGAGTTTTGCGTAGGTCAGGCATCTGATCAGTTAGATGTGGTGTAGCGCATATGGATGAGTCATCACGCTTTGACACCTCCTTGAACAAACTGAAACCAAACTGAGTCTTGAGGTCCATCCTAAACCTAGTCCCGTCCAATCACGTCCATCTTAATGAGGAAAGAACAAACCTCACTTACATCCATTTATCAATTGTCTATTACTTCGTCTATTCTTTTTTGTATAATCGTTTGTTTTGTACATCCTCGTTCATACATTGCTTTAGCCGTAGTTAGGTTAACTCACATACCCAATATTTATAATTACAGTTATCTAGTTATCTAACTATATATTTTTCCTGCAATCCTTCCAACATCCTCCTTCAGACATTGTTTTAATTGACTTTCTTTTCTTGTGTGCCTCTTCCACATATGGTTTTAACCATCACTAGGTTAACTCACATATCCAATAGCTATGATTATAGTTATGTAGTTATATAAATATATATTCTTTCTACAATCCTTCCAACGCCCTCCTTCAGACATTGTTTTAATTGACACTTTTTCTTTTTTCTTTTTTGTAGGGAGGAGGGCTCGGGGGGGGCGGGGGGGGGGGGGGGTTGGGGGTGAAGGGGAAAAAAGAAAAAGGATCGATAAGTTAATCAAAGCACAGACATCCACCGCTGGTGGTTGTTCAAACAAGAGCTGTGACACAATGCTTGACGACCACTCCAGGACAACAGTGACTACATGTCATCTACCTGTACGGTCTGCATGCCCCCCCCCCCCCCACCATCCCCCAACCCTCTCTCTCTTTGTGTCTTTCTCTTGAACTGGGAGGATGAAACAGAGAGAGGGGGGGAGAGTGAGGGGGAGGAGAGAGAGAGGGTGAGGGAGGGGAGGAGAGAGAAGGGAAAGAGAGAGAGGGAGAGACAGGGAGGGAAGGAGAAAGAGGGGGGGAAAGAGAGAGAGGGAGGGGGAGTGGGAGAGAGGTGGAAGGAAGAGACAGAGGGGAGAGACAGGGAGGGAAGGAGAGAGAGGGGGGAAAGAGAGAAGGAGGGAGAAGGAGAGAGAGAGAGAGAGAGAGAGAGATGGAGGGATTGAAGGAGACAGAGAGAGAAAGAGAGAGGGAGGAGGGAGAGAGGGAAGAGAGGAGACTCAGACTCTGGCGTTTTATTGTGCAGCGACCAGAGGTCACTTTCCAACACAAGGGAAGCATGGCATGGTATAGGCGGGAGGAGACATTGAAAACCGTCATCACACCAAGGAACGAGGTCTGACTAGGTCTACCACTACCATCACCGTCATGACACCAAGGAACAAGGTCTGACTAGGTCTACCACTACCATCACCGTCATCACACCAAGGAACAAGGTCTGACTAGGTCTACCAGCACCATCACCGTCATGACACCAAGGGACAAGGTCTGACTAGGTCTACCACTACCATCACCGTCATGACACCAAGGAACAAGATCTGACTAGGTCTACCACTACCATCACCGTCATTACACCAAGGAACAAGGTCTGACTAGGTCTACCACTACCATCACCGTCATTACACCAAGGGACAAGGTCTGACTAGGTCTACCACTACCATCACCGTCATTACACCAAGGAACAAGGTCTGACTAGGTCTACCACTACCATCACCGTCATCACACCAAGGAACAAGGTCTGACTAGGTCTACCAGCACCATCACCGTCATGACACCAAGGAACAAGGTCTGACTAGGTCTACCACTACCATCACCGTCATCACACCAAGGAACAAGGTCTGACTAGGTCTACCACTACCATCACCGTCATTACACCAAGGAACAAGGTCTGACTAGGTCTACCACTACCATCACCGTCATTACACCAAGGGACAAGGTCTGACTAGGTCTACCACTACCATCACCGTCATCACACCAAGGAACAAGATCTGACTAGGTCTACCACTACCATCACCGTCATTACACCAAGGGACAAGGTCTGACTAGGTCTACCACTACCATCACCGTCATTACACCAAGGGACAAGGTCTGACTAGGTCTACCACTACCATCACCGTCATTACACCAAGGAACAAGGTCTGACTAGGTCTACCAGCACCATCACCGTCATTACACCAAGGGACAAGGTCTGACTAGGTCTACCAGCACCATCACCGTCATTACACCAAGGGACAAGGTCTGACTAGGTCTACCAGCACCATCACCGTCATGACGTGACAGACAGGGCAGCAGGCAGCACCATCACCATCACCGTCATGACGTGACAGACAGGGCAGCAGGCAGCACCATCACCGTCATGACGTGACAGACAGGGCAGCACCATCACCGTCATGACGTGACAGACAGGGCAGCAGGCAGCACCATCACCATCACCGTCATGACGTGACAGACAGGGCAGCAGGCAGCACCATCACCATCACCGTCATGACGTGACAGACAGGGCAGCAGGCAGCACCATCACCGTCATGACGTGACAGACAGGGCAGCAGGCAGCACCATCACCGTCATGACGTGACAGACAGGGCAGCAGGCAGCACCAGTGAGAGCTGGGATCTGGTCCGTGTTCAGACCAACGGCCACAACGTCCACTCCAACCACACCATGGCAACCACCTGGACTGCAGGGAGTGGGGGAGGTGGGTAGGGGTGGGGTGTGGGGAGATGGGGGTGGAGTGTAGGGGTGGGGTGTGGGGAGATGGGGGTGGAGTGTGATGGTGGGGGTAGAGAGAAGGAAGGGGAGGAATAAACACGGTTCAATGAGTTTCAGTTTCAGTTTCTCAAGGAGGTGTCACTGAGTTCGGACGAATCCGTATACGCTACACCAAATGTGCTGGGCAGATGCCCCACCAGCAGCGTAACCCATCACGCTCAGTCAGGCCGTTGGCTGCATGCATGATTGTGTATTTGTGTACCTCTCAGAGAGGATTGCTGACAGAATGCTGCCAGAGGACATCACTCTCGTTGCCATGGGTTCTTTTTCAGAGCGCCAAGCGCGTGCTGCACACGGGACCTCGGTTTACCGAATGACCAGACGCTCAGTGTGGTTCTCGTACACCACACGTACTATCTGAATTGCCTGATACAACTGTTTTCTCGCCCATCCACAAGGACGTGCAGCTTCTCTTCCGCTGTGTGTCTTGTGTCATTTCCCCCAACCTCTTTTCAAATTGTTCTCTCTCTCTCTCTCTCTCTCTCTCTCTCTCTATATATATATATATATATATATACAGAGAGAGAGAGAGATGTATAGATATAGACACAGATAGATAAATACGTCTGGTCTACTCTTGTCTACCACGTCATATGACTGAACCGAAGCCAGCCAGTTCAGGAAGACCAGCTCCAGACGTACAGCCCTAAAGCCGGATGCCTGAAGGTACTTCCCCACGGCGACATTTGATCCCGACAGTACACCCGACAGGTTAATTAACCAGTGCGGAACTTCATTGATCCCGACAGTACACCCGACAGGTTAATTAACCAGTGCGGAACTTCATTGATCCCGACAGTACACCCGACAGCTTAATTAACCAGTGCGGAACTTCACTGATCCCGACAGGTTAATTAACCAGTGCGGAACTTCACTGATCCCGACAGGTTAATTAACCAGTGCGGAACTTCACTGATCCCGACAGGTTAATTAACCAGTGCGGAACTTCACTGATCCCGACAGGTTAATTAACCAGTGCGGAACTTCACTGATCCCGACAGTACACCCGACAGTTTAATTAACCAGTGCGGGACTTCACTGATCCCGACAGTACACCCGACAGGTTAATTAACCAGTGCGGAACTTCACTGATCCCGACAGTACACCCGACAGTTTAATTAACCAGTGCGGGACTTCACTGATCCCGACAGTACACCCGACAGGTTAATTAACCAGTGCGGAACTTCACTGATCCCGACAGGTTAATTAACCAGTGCGGAACTTCACTGATCCCGACAGTACACCCGACAGGTTAATTAACCAGTGCGGAACTTCACTGATCCCGACAGTACACCCGACAGTTTAATTAACCAGTGCGGAACTTCATTGATCCCGACAGTACACCCGACAGGTTAATTAACCAGTGCGGAACTTCACTGATCCCGACAGTACACCCGACAGGTTAATTAACCAGTGCGGAACTTCACTGATCCCGACAGTACACCCGACAGGTTAATTAACCAGTGCGGAACTTCATTGATCCCGACAGTACACCCGACAGGTTAATTAACCAGTGCGGAACTTCATTGATCCCGACAGTACACCCGACAGTTTAATTAACCAGTGCGGAACTTCATTGATCCCGACAGTACACCCGACAGCTTAATTAACCAGTGCGGAACTTCATCAGTGACCGTGCTATGTGTCCGCTTCCGTTTTCGCGTATCATAAACATCGATGTCCACACACGTGCGGCAGGGGTAGAAGTATGAAGGGAGGAAGGTAGGAAGGTAGGAAAGAAGGGATGGAGAGAGAAGGGGGAGTGAGGAAGAGAGCGAAACACGCACACACGTACATACACACACACACACACACACACAGAGGGAAACACTTTGTAACCATGCGTATTCTACAACAAAACTCGATTCTTCCTATATCAAGTCGTGTTTTATAATGTTTTCCCCCCTAATTCCGCTTATCATCAAAGGTAGTCTCCTCAGTCATCAACGAATCTAATTTTGTGCTGAGCCTGACTTACTTCAGGACAAACGTCACCCACCTAACCAAACGTCACCCACCTAACCAACCGTCCGACCAGTCAGAAAGAAAAAAACACCCTGTCCGAAACAAACAACAACAAAGCTATGAAACACAAACACAAATAGAAAAAAACCAAAACCAAAACAAAATAACAACAAGAACAACAACGTCAACAACAACAACAACAACAACAAAAGCACACACAAACAAACTGAAAACCAAATGTAGGTCACTTTATATCGTCAAACTATCATAAACAAATATTCTAAAATAATTTTATGATATCAATACCATCGACCTTAAGAACCACAAACCATTTTCGTGATTCACAAAAAAATGTTTTGTTCACTATATAAAAAAAAAATGTTTCGTGAATGCACGACTTAACACGTGAGTGAGAAGCAAAGAAGCTGAATTTTCAAAAATTGATATTCGTGATAAAAGAAAATGTTTCTAGAATCTAGATTGCTTTCCAAGTATGCAAGACATTTAATACGTGCCATTTTCTTTGAGCCGTAAACATGCAGTGCTGAAATTCAACATGAACCTGTATAATATCGCGTGGTGTATACATTTGTTAAAGGTCTAGGACCATGCATTCTTGACCACAACTCGCATGCAGACAAGCAGTGCATGTAACATAGGATTGGAAATTGACGAAGGGAGGAAAGACAGCCATGCCATCAAATAAAGAGCAGATGTACCGTAATTTCTATTGGGTACGTTCATTCTGGGATACTCTGAAGACAGCCATGCCATCAAATAAAGAGCAGATGTGCGATAATTTCTATTGGGTACGTTCATTCTGGGATACTCTGAAGACAGCTATACCATCAAATAAAGAGCAGATGTACCATAATTTCTATTGGGTACGTTCATTCTGGGATACTCTGGTCTATGGTCCAGTATTTTAACATCACCTACACTGACCGGAAACAACAAAAACAGCAACAAACATGCAGTCACACGAGTCCAAAATCCAGGTGATATGATTCACACTGGCATATCTACACTAAATTTCACATCAAAAGACCGTGGAAAATAACATGGGGTAATAGTGTGGCAAAACTGCACTATATGACAACTTGCGGATGCTTCAGGGGTCAAGTAAAAAAGACGTGCAGCACTACATGCAGGGATCCATGAAGACTGCGTAAGGATACTGATGAACTGAACGAACTACGGCAGGCCGTGGTGGTCAGAAGGATTCATCTCCTTACACGTGGATACAGAACACAGTGCGAGGAAAGCAAATACCATGCAGGGGGCGTCTGTACCTGAAACTGATGACGTAAAACACATCGTGACGTCAGTGTCAACACCACGTCCAGTTCCAACAGGATTGCGTAATCAGAACTGACGACATGCAGTCTGCAGTGAGGTGACGGCTCAAAAGGCTCATCAAAAGCTTGTACGGTGACAACAACGTGCACATGACCATGGAAACTACCACAACGGATGACATGCGGCTCCACGTGACGTCAATGCATGCTACGTCCCACCGGTGACACAAGCAAAAAAACCCACAGCGCGTTCTCTTGACGTCACGAAAGCTGGCATGCCGAGAACGTGCATGCTGAGAGAGCCCACACCACGCTACCTCTGTACGTGCGTCCGTTGGCAAAGCGGGGGAACCTCTGTTTCGGTTTCTTCGGCTTGCTGGTCTTGGGTCTGGTTGGGCGGCAGGCCATCACTAACGGGACCTCCACGAACTCCGCTTCCTCCGTGGGTGCTGTGACTGGTTCTATAGCCACGATCTCCCTGTCCTCTTTCCCCTCGTCGTCCTCCTCCTCCTCTTCTTCCCCTGGTTCATTTTCCCTTCTCTCTTCTTCTCCTTCCTCTTCCTCCTCCTCCTTCTCCAACTCTCCCATCTGTTCTGTGGCGGTGTCTTCTTCATCGTCCACTGTTTCCCAGTCATCTTGGGTTGACAGAACATTGTTACCACTTGGCGATATAATGCTATTTGCTTCTGTTTTCACATTTGTTTTGAGATTCCACAAAACTACATGTCTCATTACGACTGGGGGCAAAACCCTGACAGAAATGATTGGGGATCAGCCATGAAATGATGAATTTTAAGAAATTATTTAAAAAAGCCAGAATTTAAAGAAATTCCATAAAGTTGGAATGGTAATTATTATGGTGATTATATATTTTCTATGGTGAAAGGGAATGGCCAGCTTTAATCCCAGGATAGCTGATGTTTATTTCCATCAACTGCAGTTGTATACAGATCTGGCACAAATGGATGAAAGATTAAACTATGACCTTGGGTTCTGCATTCACCCTTTTCATGGAATAAAATCTTTCACACTAGAAAAGCTTTGAATTTGAATAAAATGGATTGATATTAACATGTTAAATCAGAACAACATATCTTTTCAGACAGTACTTGCAAGACTGTATCGCAAGACACCCAGTTGTGTTCAACTTCTCTCTCTGCAAAAACAAAACCAAATTAGCAAACAAACGAAACAAACTCGTTCTCGCGTCAAACACATGATCTCTCCACCTTCAGTGTTCCCTTAGAGATGAGAAAAACTTGGACAGTCACCTTAGTTCAAGACTGAAATGATAAACCTTCACTGTTCATTTAGGGATGAGAAAAGCTTGGACAGTCACCTTAGTTCAAGACTGAAATGATATACCTT
>NC_134878.1:487500-497500 GCF_041734735.1 Babylonia areolata | reverse complement strand
CCACCCCTGTCTCCATCCCCCCACCCCTGTCTCCATCCCCCCCACACCCCTGTCTCCATCCCCCCACACCCCTGTCTCCATCCCCCCACACCCACCACCCCTGTCTCCATCCCCCCACACCCCTGTCTCCATCCCCCCACACCCCTGTCTCCATCCCCCCACACCCCTGTCTCCATCCCCCCACACCCACCACCCCTGTCTCCATCCCCCACACCCACCACCCCTGTCTCCATCCCCCCACACCCCTGTCTCCATCCCCCCACACCCCTGTCTCCATCCCCCCACACCCACCACCCCTGTCTCCATCCCCCCCACACCCACCTCCCCTGTCTCCATCCCCCCACACTCACCTCCCCTGTCTCCATCCCCCCACACCCACCTCCCCTGTCTCCATCCCCCCACACCCACCACCCCTGTCTCCATCCCCCCACACCCCTGTCTCCATCCCACCACACCCCTGTCTCCATCCCCCCACACCCACCTCCCCTGTCTCCATCCCCCCACCTCCCCTGTCTCCATCCCCCCACACCCACCAACCCCCCCACACCCACCACCCCTGTCTCCATCCCCCCACACCCACCTCCCCTGTCTCCATCCCCCCAACCCACCTCCCCTGTCTCCATCCCCCCCCCACACCCCTGTCCCATCCCCCCACCCCCCTCCCCTGTCTCCATCCCCCCACCTCCCCTGTCTCCATCCCCCCACACCCACCACCCCTGTCTCCATCCCCCACACCCACCCCCTGTCTCCATCCCCCCCCCACCTGTCTCCCCCACCACACCCTGTCTCCATCCCCCACACCCCCCCTGTCCTCCATCCCCTCCCACCCCACACCCTGTCTCCATCCCCCCACCTCCCCGTCTCCATCCCCCCACCCCTGTCTCCATCCCCCCACACCCTGTCTCCATCCCCCACCTCCCCTGTCTCCATCCCCCCACACTCCCTGTCTCCATCCCCCACCCCCTGTCTCCATCCCCCCACCACCTGTCTCCATCCCCCACCCCTGTCTCTCCCCCCACTCCCCTGTCCCATCCCCCCACTCCCCTGTCTCCATCCCCCCACACCCCCCTGTCTCCCCCACACCCCTTCTCCATCCCCCACACCCCTGTCTCCATCCCCCACACCCACCTCCCCTGTCTCCATCCCCCCACACTCACCTCCCCTGTCTCCATCCCCCCACACCCACCTCCCCTGTCTCCATCCCCCCACACCCACCTCCCCTGTCTCCATCCCCCCACACCCACCTCCCCTGTCTCCATCCCCCCACACCCACCACCCCTGTCTCCATCCCCCCACACCCCACCTCCCCTGTCTCCATCCCCCCACACCCACCTCCCCTGTCTCCATCCCCCCACACCCACCTCCCCTGTCTCCATCCCCCCACACCCACCTCCCCTGTCTCCATCCCCCCACACCCACCACCCCTGTCTCCATCCCCCCACACCCACCTCCCCTGTCTCCATCCCCCCACACCCCTGTCTCCATCCCCCCCACACCCCTGTCTCCATCCCCCACACCCCTGTCTCCATCCCCCCACACCCACCTCCCCTGTCTCCATCCCCCCACACCCACCTCCCCTGTCTCCATCCCACCACACCCACCCACCCACCTGATACTTGGCCACGTTGCGGACACGGCCGCTGCCCGGGGCAGGCTCGGTGTAGACGTTCAGCATGTACTCCCCGTAGTCGTCCAGATTCAGCTTGAACATGCTCATGTCCTCCGTCCGGATCACCTCCACCTGCTCCGCGTCCGCCGCCGTCTGGCCGTTGCGCCTATGGAACTCCACGACCGCGTTCTCCAAGCCAGGCGGCACAGGGATGAACACCTCCTTGTCGCTCGTCTCCACTGTCTCGTTGCTGATCACGTTGTCCTCGAAGGTGTCGTCATCGTTCTGGGTGTCTGTCGTGGTGAGAACAGAGTGGATGGATGGATGGATGGATGGATGGATGGATGGATCGATGGATGGAGTGTTAGTGCATTTTGGCCACGGGCACAAATACAAATATCGGGAGTTTGGGGAAGGGTTCAGCAAACGATAATCTGCATGAAGACAACAATCATAAATCACCAAATGATATCTGATTTACATACACAATATGAAGCAATAAGAGAGAGAGAGATACACAGAGACAAAGAGAGAGACAGAGAGACAGAGAGGGGGGTTAATTAAGGTAAAGGTGGGTGCTATAGATACCAAAGTACAGACGGAATGAGTAAGGACACCTCAAACCGCACTGTCTTTATTTTATTTATTTATTTTATTTTTTTGGTGTGTGTGTGTGGTGAGAGAGAATGAATGAATTAAATTGTTTTCGCGCATTTTGGCCTTGGGAACATATACATATATCGGGGGTTTATAAGAAATTAGCGAAAGATAATCTGCATAAACACAACAATCAGAATTCGCTGAATCACATCAGATTCACATGCACGATATGAAACAATTCTATGTAAGGTGGTGGTAGTGTGAGAGAGAGAGAGGGGGGAGGGGGAGAGACAGAGACAGAGAGAGAGACAGAGGATAATTCAGGTAAAAGTGGGTGCTACAGATACCAGAGTGCCCATGGTATGACTGTAGACACCACGCACTCTCACTGTCTTTATCTTCTGTCTTGAAGACAACAAAGAAAGAAAACAAAGAAACAAATCAACAGAATTCATAATACCCCCCCCCCCCGCCCCCTCCTCCCCACATACACTAAACAGGAATCCTGACTGACTAACACAGACACATATCAATAAAACAGTTTCTGTCTCAACGATGTGTCGGAGCCAGCGGACTGATTCACACACACAACACCACATCTGCTATCTAATCAGATAAAACGTCGCGGAAAATGCCTGATCTGTACATAAACCCGACGCGCTGATCACGCCTTTAGAGCCTTTTATCCCAGGTTTGTGTAAGATATAAACATAAAATAATGTAACAGAAACAAAACAAACAAAAAGCTGATGTAAGGAAACACAGAAAGTAAGACGGAAAACGAATAAACAAAATGCCACAAAACAATCAAACCACAACACGTGATCATAACACGAACCGTCACCACCACCACCACCACCACCAAAACGTCATCATAATACGAACCGTCACCACCACCACCACTACGTCATCATAATACGAACCAACACCACCACCACCACCACCACGTCATCATAATACGAACCATCACCACCACCACCACCAACACGTCATCACAATACGAACCACCACCACCACCACCAACACGTCATCACAATACGAACCACCACCACCACCAACACCACCACCACGTCATCACAATACGAACCACCACCACCACCACGTCATCACAATACGAACCACCACCACCACCACCACCACGTCATCACAATACGAACCACCAGCACCACCACCACCACCACCACGTCATCACAATACGAACCACCACCAGCACCACGTCATCACACTACGAACCACCACCACCACCACCACCACGTCATCACAATACGAACCACCACCACCACCACCACCACCACCACGTCATCACAATACGAACCACCAGCACCACCACCACCACCACCACGTCATCACAATACGAACCACCACCAGCACCACGTCATCACACTACGAACCGTCACCACCACCACGTCATCACAATACGAACCACCACCAACACCACGTCATCACAATACGAACCGTCACCAACACCACGTCATCACAATACGAACCGTCACCAACACCACCACCACCACCACCACCACGTCATCACAATACGAACCGTCACCAGCAGCCTTGTCGTGGCCCTCGGAGTGCACGAGGTAGGTGTGCACGTTGAAGATCTCGTGGTCGTTGCCCTTCTCCTTGGCGAAGACATTGAGCGAGTACTCCCCGGCCTCGGGCAGGTCCAGGTCAAAGATCCACTCGCCCTTCTCGTTGCGGCGCGTGGCGGTCACCTGGCGGGCCGCCTTGCCGTCCACAGTGTGCACCTCGCACACCAACTCCGCCTTGTCGCTGGCCGCGAACTTCACAGACACCTGGGGTGTGTGGACAGCGGGAGGCGTGTTTTACAGTTATGGGAAATAAAGGTCGATTGTCTTGTCAGTCTTGTGTCATGACAATCACATTCACCTGTGTGTATGTAGAGCACTGAAATACATATAATACACACACAGAGACATATATATATATATATATATATATATATATTGTAGGGAAAATGGTGATTACTCTGCCATTGTTATGTCAAGCGAATCAGATTCACCTGTGTGTTTGTAGAGCACTGGTACACACACACACACACACACACACACATATATATATATGTATATTGTAGGGAATATGGTGATTATTCTGTCACTGTTAACTCGGTGAATCAGATTCACCTATATGTAGAGCAGGGTATATGATTATTAGATATCTGTGTAAGGAAAGGATCGATTATTTTGTCATTGTTAAGTCATGCGAATCAGAATCACCCGTGTGTATGCAGAGCAAGATATGTATGTATGTATGCATGCATGCATGAGTCAATTATTAAACTTTGGTTAAAGGTTAAATGTCCTATAGCCATTTACGGCCACTCAGGAATTGAATTCATATCCAGTGTGTCTGGGGAAAAGCATAGGAAGCTGGGGCCCAGTTCCCTCCTTCCACCGGTTTAACCTCCCCCAACCGAAGTCAGGTTAACCCATTCACGCCCGGGCGGAGTGAGGAAAATCGGAGTAAAGTGCCTTCCCCAAGGACACAACACCATGCCGAAAGGGGGGCCTGAAACCCTGATCACTGGTGGACACTGGATCACAAGTCACACTGATCACTGGTGGACACTGGATCACAGGTCACACTGATCACTGTGAACACTGGATCACAAGTCACACTGATCACTGTGAACACTGGATCACAAGTCACACTGATCACTGTGAACACTGGATCACAGGTCACACTGATCACTGTGAACACTGGATCACAGGTCACATGATCACTGGTGAACACTGGATCACAAGTCACACTGATCACTGTGAACACTGGATCACAAGTCACATGATCACTGGTGAACACTGGATCACAGGTCACACTGATCACTGTGAACACTGGATCACAGGTCACACTGATCACTGGTGAACACTGGATCACAGGTCACACTGATTACTGGTCAATACTGGATCACAAGTCACACTGATCACTGTGAACACTGGATCACAGCTCACACTGATTACTGGTCAATACTGGATCACAAGTCACACTGATCACTGTGAACACTGGATCACAGGTCACACTGATCACTGTGAACACTGGATCACAGGTCACACTGATCACTGGTGAACACTGGATCACAAGTCACACTGATCACTGGTCAACACTGGATCACAAGTCTAACGCCTAACCGAGTTTTCCATGGCCCCTCTTTCAATCCATTACGGAAGTTGTGCAAGACACAAGAACAGTGAAAACAGAACAAAAAGTATGAACTTGACAAGGTTGATTAAAGACACAATTACAAATAAAACTGTGGCAAAAGAAAAGAAAAGAAAACAAACAAAAGCACACACACACACACACAAACACCAACCCCCGCCCCCCCCCCAAAAAAAAAAAACAAACAAAAAAAAAAACCCTCATGTCACCCACATCACCCTCCGCCACCAATAACATTCCCTACCCACCCTTCTGTACCACCCACCACCACACCCACACTCCCCCAAAACACAGCTTCCTCCTCTCTTCACCACCCACCCACCTTGCCATCCTTGGCGTCGATGGTCCCACCAGGGTGTGTGAGGGGTTTGACCCCGAAACGGTCAGCGTCGGGGCCCTTTCCGAGCAGCCCGTGCGAGGTGTTGGGGAAGGGCTTGCTCTGGTCCGTCTGACCTTGACAGTCCACCAGGTAGTTCAGCACGTTCTCCGCGTTCCCCTCGGCCCCCGCATCCTGGGCGAACAGCTTGAGGGCGTACTCACCTGGAAACAGGGTTAGGGTCAAAGTTTATCAACGTTTTTATTATTTTCAAACCGACACCAACACTGCTACTACACACCCAGCTCCGTGGCTCCAGACAGGGCTTGGAGTGGACAGCGTCATTCATCTGACGTGCTGAACTGACACTGTGAAAAGGCGAACAAGAAGAAGATAATCTAAAAATATATATGTTTCTATTCTGCTCTGTATTATTCGCAGTCTCCATACCTCCCCTCCATGTCTACGATAAAGACGGACAATGGGTTACGAGATGAGATGTGTATCCTTTTCCCTCCCAGTCTATGATAAAAGCGAACAGTGTGTAACGAGGTGAGATATGTATCCTTTTCCTCCATCTCTAAGATAAATCCGAACAGTGAGTAACGTGTAACGAGATGAGGTGCGTATCCTTTTCTTCCAAACCAATGATAAAGGCGAACGCTGGGTAACAAGATGAGATACATGTCCTTTTTCCTCCAAGTCTATGGTAAAGTCGAACAGTGGGTAAAGAGAGATGTGTGTCCTTTCCCTTCATATCTATGATAAAGGCGAACAGTGGGTAAAGAGAGATGTGTGTCCTTTCCCTTCATATCTATGATAAAGACGAACAGTGGGTAAAGAGATATGTGTGTCCTTTCCCTTCATATCTATGATAAAGGCGAACAGTGGGTAAAGAGAGATGTGTGTCCTTTCCCTTCATATCTATGATAAAGGCGAACAGTGGGTAAAGAGAGATGTGTGTCCTTTCCCTTCATATCTATGATAAAGGCGAACAGTGGGTAAAGAGAGATGTGTGTCCTTTCCCTTCATATCTATGATAAAGGCGAACAGTGGGTAAAGAGATATGTGTGTCCTTTCCCTTCACATCTATGGTAAAGGCGAACAGTGAGTAACGAGAGAAGATTGTATCGTCTCCCCGACATCTATAACAAAGGGAAACAGTGGGTAGCCAGAGGAGGTGTGTGTCCTTTTTCTCCATATCTTTGACAAAGGCGAACAGTGGGTAAGGAAAGGAGACATGTACCCCCCACCCACTCCATATATATGAACAGAAGAGGTTCTTCTCTTTCTGGCTAAGTGGTTGGTCCGGTTTATATACAGCTGGTTCTAACTTTTCCATTTTGACACTGGAGCGTCATGTATCAAGTACCCCGAACATGGAGTCTTCTGCAAACTTTAATAGAAACACATCTTCCCCCAGCCATATCACCCGTCCTCTCTCTCTCTTTCTGACTCCCTTCCAGACTGTGAATTTTCTTTGTTTTTCCTTATCAGTCATAAATTTGATGAAAAATGTCAATTATATTTATGTTGATTTATTTATATTTTCAAGCCATCGACTTGTGTGAACTGACTGCCATTTAGCATATATCAATGATCACTGTGGAAATAAGGTTACATGAAAGTGCACTATCGCACTAGTATCGAGGTAGGACATCTACCTTATGACTCATATTCATCCATACGTTCTTCAATCACAAAAAAGTCAGAAAGAATGAAAGGAAGAGATGAATACTGAATTGATAAAGAAGCAAGCAAGCAACAATGACACAAAAAAGGAGAAAAAAAAGAAAAAGAAAAAAGACTCCTCTGTTCGATGCTCATTCTCACATCTGTTTTTCTTTTTTTTTTCTCTTTTTTTTTTTTTTTAAATTTCATGCTCTTCACCAATGCATGTATGTAGCCTACTTTCTCTCCCTTATCTTTAATCTGGTACATGTAGCAGACGTACGCTGGGTTACTTGTTTCCTTCTTTTAACTTTTGACGCTGACCAAACCAGTCAGGGTCTGCTTGCAACCAATATCCGACCCACATACTCCCTCTGCTCCTACCCACCCCCTCTCTCCCACTCCGCCCCCACCCTCAGAGAGACACTCGCCCCCACCACCCCCCCACCCTCAGAGAGACACACCGCCCCCACCCTCAGAGAGACACACCGCCCCCACCACCCCCACCCTCAGAGAGACACACCGCCCCCACCCTCAGAGAGACACACCGCCCCCACCACCCCCACCCTCAGAGAGACACACCGCCCCCACCACCCCCACCCTCAGAGAGACACTCGCCCCCACCACCCCCACCCTCAGAGAGACACACCGCCCCCACCCTCAGAGAGACACACCACCCCCCCACCCTCAGAGAGACACTCGCCCCCACCACCCCCACCCTCAGAGAGACACACCACCCCCACCACCCCCACCCTCAGAGAGACACACCACCCCCACCACCCCCACCCTCAGAGAGACCCACCGCCCCCACCACCCCCACCCTCAGAGAGACACACCGCCCCCACCACCCCCACCGTCAGAGAGATACGAAGCCACGACCCCCCCCCCCCCCCCACACACACACACACTGGACTGTGTGCCTTACCAAGTGAACAATCCGTCAACAATCCGTCAACAATGCCGACACAATGAAAGTCTGGCGGCGAGGGATATCTTTGGTAATGCCAGGTTGTTTACACAGCACAAATGGAAACAGTGCGTGTCAAATAAACTGTAAACACTGTTTCGTCACCGTTGAGTTACCACACGAATCGATCCAAATCGATCAGGAGACGTAAAGACACCTTCTCTGCATTCTTTCCACGCCAGCACTAATGGCCGCCAGCAGATATGTAAACAAGAGCGACGGTGTTTTCTTGCAGTGTTTATCCAGTGTTCATTCCGTTACACTTGCTTCAAATTCCAACCGGTCTGAGTGGCCCAAACCGTCGTAATCGTTTTGTACACCCACTTAATTCAACCCCATGACGTCAGACTTACAAGCCACGTCAGCCATGACCACGAGGAGCAACAACAAAGACAGGATCCCACATGTGTACATTAACGTGTCTGGGAGATCAGACCACACAAAATAATCCTGCTGTTTTTCGACACGAGGCATTTCAGATGGGCATGAACTCAGCGCAGAAAAACAATTTCAACAGACAACCGATCACCGTTTGCGTTAATGCACTGTACATAATCCAATACTTACCCTGCCATTCCTTTAATTTAGCTTAGCAGATGTGATGCAGCGTATATGAATTTGTCCGAACGCAGTGACGCCTCCTTGAGTTACTGAAATGAACTTCAAAGCAAACACTTGCTCCTCGTCCCGCCCCCTCACCTCTCCTATGTACTCTGTCTCGCACTGTCTCCTATGTACTCTGTCTCACACTGTCTCCTATGTACTCTACCTCACACTGTCTCCTATGTACTCTGTCTCGCACTGTCTCCTATGTACTCTATCTCCTATGTACTCTGTCTCGCACTCTCTCCTATGTACTCTACCTCACACTGTCTCCTATGTACTCTGTCTCGCACTGTCTCCTATGTACTCTACCTCACACTGTCTCCTATGTACTCTATCTCACACTGTCTCCTATGTACTCTACCTCACACTCTCTCCCTTACTGTTCTATTTGTCATTTCACCTGTTTCAGCGTTGATACTGCGATCTTTCGTCTCCAACAAAAATCTGAATCAATTTGTTAATTGATCACAATGCCTCGCATTAGACGGATCAGACGATAAACAGAGAAATCTGTTGTGATAAAAAGAAATACAAATACAAATACAAATCACTGTTGTTGGTTTTTAATTAAAAAAAAAAAAAAAGTAGTTTAAAAGGTCCTGTGTGTGCACCGCTTCATGAGGGAGAATGGCCTGCAGGCTGATGTGTAAACTATCCGTATCGCTCATATCGCAGTATGCACATATCTAAGGCTGATGTAGTTGACTTTCCGTATCGCTCATATCGCAGTATGCACATATCTAAGGCTGATGTAGTTGACTTTCCGTATCGCTCATATCGCAGTATGTACATATCTAAGGCTGATGTAGTTGACTTTCCGTATCGCTCACTATCGCAGTATGCACATATCTAAGGCTGATGTAGTTGACTTTCCGTATCGCTCATATCGCAGTATGTACATATCTAAGGCTGATGTAGTTGACTTTCCGTATCGCTCACTATCGCAGTATGCACATATCTAAGGCTGATGTTGTTGACTTTCCGTATCGCTCATATCGCAGTATGTACATATCTAAGGCTGATGTAGTTGACTTTCCGTGTCGCTCAGTATCGCAGT
>NC_134878.1:477500-482500 GCF_041734735.1 Babylonia areolata | reverse complement strand
AGATGAATAACAACGAGGACAATAGGGTAGGGGCGTGGTGGAGAGCGGAAGGAAGAATGGACAAGAGGAAGAGTAAAGAAGGCAGGGGAGGCTGACAACAGACAGATATAGTGACAGTGACAGTGGAGAGACATAGAGACTGACAGGGGAGGAGAGAGGCGTATATATATTGACAATCTATACATGATTTTTTGTTTATAATTGATATGTGTCACATAATCACATGTTTTTCAATAAATGTGCACGATATATGTTTTTAAAGTTAGGGATGCTTTTTACAGTGTTTACATTGAGGCAGGATAATAATTCATTCCATAAACAGCCCCCTGAATAAGACAGACTAGATTTAAAAAGATCGATCCTTGGAAGTGGTACCATAACTTTATGAAGATGACGATGAGTGTTGATTACAAATTTATTCTTCAGCGAGGGGGGAGCAAATCCAGACATGATTTTGAACATAAATAGACCTTTGTTAAATAGAAGTTTTGTTTTCAGTGGGAGGATATCGAGAGCTTTATAATCAGATACAGTCAATGATGAAGATTTTAAAAGAATCAATTTTACAGCTCTTCTATGCAGACTCAATAGAGGTTTTATAATACTGTCACTCGCCGAATCCCACACTGTCGAAGCATAGTTAATGTGTGATTCTATATAAGTACTGACAAATAGTTTTCGGCAGTGAAGATCCAAAAAGTGTTTGATTCTAAACAGTTGATAGATATTTTTTGATACCTGTTTGCATAACAGAGAAATATGATGTGACCATGACAAATTATTATCGATAGTGATGCCAAGGATTTTATGGTGGTCAACTTCTTCAATCTTGTCACCTTTGATGAAAATAGGCGAACAGTTTATGGATATATTTTGACGTTTTTGTCTTGTTGTGATTATTAGGAATTTTGTTTTTTTAGGATGGAGACACATGTGGTTTAGTTCGGACCATTCAATCAATCGGTCAATACTTTCCTGAAGAGAAAGAGATACGATACATAGGTTAGTATGACTAGTATGAATGATGGTGTCATCAGCAAACATTTCACATGGTGTCTTGATAGATAAGGGTAGGTCGTTAATATATGCAGAAAATAAGATAGGTCCCAAAACAGAACCTTGAGGTACACCATAGTTAATTGGTAATAACATTGATTTTGAACCATTTGTGGACACAAGTTGTTTTCTTTCAGAGAGAAAAGATGAGATAAGTTCTAATGTATTCAAAGACAAACCATAAATCTTTAGTTTTTTCAGGAGGAGAGAATGATCAATCACATCAAAAGCCTTCATAAAGTCGACAACAAGGGCTCCAGTAATTTCGTTATTATTAATGTTAGTAAGCCATTGATCTACTAAATTTGTTAGTGCAGAATGACATGAGTGATTAGCTCTAAATCAGAGAGAGACAGAGAGAGAGAGAGACAGAGACAGAGAGAGATGGAGAGAGAGAGAGACAGAGAGAGGGAGAGAGGGACAGAGACAGAGAGAGATGGAGAGAGAGAGAGAGAGAGGAACAGAGAGGAAGAAAGGGGGAAAGAGAGAAAGAGAAACATACGTAAAGACAAAGAAAGGGAGACGGGAAGATATGAGAGACACAGACATGAGAGACACAGATATGAGAGACACAGATATGAGAGACACAGACACACCAAACACACACACATTCTCACACTCCCCCACCCCCACCCCCCATACACTCCCTGAACAAAAAAACCCTCAACACCAGAACACCCTCCTCCCCTCCCTTTCCTCCTCCTCGTCGTCCTCCAGGTCTCCCTCAGCGTCAACCAAGGCCCACTCCCCCACCCCACCTCGTCCTGCCCTCCCTCCCTGCCTGCCTCACCTCCTCATCGTCGTCCTCCAGGTCTCCCTCAGCGTCAACCAAGGCCCACTCCCCCACCCCACCTCCTCCTGCCCTCCCTCCCTGCCTGCCTCACCTCCTCATCGTCGTCCTCCAGGTCTCCCTCAGCGTCAACCAAGGCCCACTCCCCCACCTCCTCCTCCTCCTGCCCTCCCTCCCTGCCTCCCTCACCTCCTCATCGTCGTCCTCCAGGTCTCCCTCAACGTCAACCAAGGCCCACTCCCCCACCCCACCTCGTCCTGGCCTCCCTCCCTGCCTGCCTCACCTCCTCATCGTCGCCCTCCAGGTCTCCCTCAGCGTCAACCAAGGCCCACTCCCCCACCCCACCTCCTCCTCCTGCCCTCCCTCCCTGCCTCCCTCACCTCCTCATCGTCATCCTCCAGGTCTCCCTCAGCGTCAACCAAGGCCCACTCCCCCACCTCCTCCTCCTCCTGCCCTCCCTCCCTGCCTCCCTCACCTCCTCATCGTCATCCTCCAGGTCGCCCTCAGCGTCCACCAGGGCCCACTCCCCGGTTTTCTTGCCCACCACGCAGGCCGAGGCCCAGAAGGCGTCCACGAACCGCCAGTCGTCCTCCACGAAGACGGCGTTCCACTGGGCGCCCATCGACTTCCGGTCAGCCTTCTTGCCGATCTCGTAGGCCGCGCTCTTGTTCATGCCGCTCAGGATCTCACAGTGCACACCGGCCATCCTGGGGGTGTTTGTTTGATTGATTGATTCATTGATTGGTTCATTCATTCATTCAATCATTATGATTATCATTATTCTCACCATCATCATTATCATCATCATCATCACCATTATTACCATTATTATTATCAGTAGTAGTAGTATTAGTATTATTATCATCACATCATCATTATCATCATCATTATCAGTATCATCGTTATTGTTATCATCATTATTATTATTATCATTAGTAGTAGTAGTAGTAGTAGTAGCAATAGTAGCATCATCATCATCATCATTATTATTATCATCATCATCAGCTTTTTATCATCATCATCATTATCATCTTTTTTTTTAAAATAGAGAATTTCAGTTTCAAGATGTGCATGCAGGGTAGATTCCCAATCGCATAACCCAGCCGAACGCTGACATGGATTTCAGGATGTTTAACGTGCATGTTCTTAACTTTTTGCATGCGTATACACAGGAAGGGAGATTAGGCCACAGTATGATAATATTTACGCGTTCAGCTTAGGGAACTGCCGGTTCTGTACACACACTGACCAGGTGCAGCACATTCATTTTCTCCAGCTTGCCAAGTTGACCACACGCCGAGTTCTCCGAACAGAAACGAAACAGCTGTCGCCAGCTGCTTCCTGCTGCAGCATGGTAATATTCTATGTGGATGTCAGTGGTTTCTGTCTGTGTTGAAGTCTTCAGTCTCTTCTCGGGTCTTGTCTGTTAAGATATCAAATCTATGCAGAAAAAAAGGGATGTAGGGAGAAAGAGAGGCGGGAGGAGAGTGAGAAAGGAAGGAGATGGGAGAGAGAGGAGGGGAGGGGGGTGGGAGAAAGAGAGGTGGGAGGAGAGTGAGAAAGGAAGGAGATGGGAGAGAGAGGAGGGGAGGTGGGGGGTGAGTGAGAAAGGAAGGAGATGGGAGAGAGAGGAGGGGAGGGGGGTGGGAGAAAGAGAGGAACGTCAGTTTAGGAAGCAATGAATGAGAGACAGAAACCAAAGGGTGCCGGGAAAATATCCACACTCACACACACACCCTACGTCCTGAAACTGAATGAGTAATGTTATCATGCTATGTTATTCCTTAAAGCTGAATGCGTGAATGTTATGTTCTTTAAAAAAATGAATGCGATAACGTTATTATGTTGTGCTATGTTTTAATGCGTGAATGTGTCCACGTTATGCTTTGGTTCATATATATATATATATATATATATATATATATATATATATATATATATATATATATATACATACATACATAAAAGAACCAATTATGTATGTATGTGCCTTGGTTCTTATATATATATATATATATATATATATATATATATATATATATATATATATATATCATATATATACATATATATATATTTCTTATTTATTTATTTATCTCGGTCTTTCAATCCATAAATATACCAACTTCAAGAATGTCTTTTTTCATGAAATAGCACACACACACACACACACACACACACACACACACACACACACACACACACACACACACACACACACTCACTGGCACAGGCCGCTGAAGAGATGAGCGTGGTTTCCGGTGTTGTTTCGGATCTTGACGAAATACTCCATGGGGGACTGTTTGGGAGGGGTGTCGTCAATGTTCAGGCTGAACACGTCCACAGAGGTCACCCAGCGGAAGATGGCCCTGACCCTGGCCAGCTCGTCCCAGTCGGGGTTAGAGGTCAGGTAGGTCACCAGCTCCCGGAAGGTCCCGTTGTATAATTTCTGGGGGGTCTAGAAGTGGGGGGATGTTGGGAAGGGGGGGGGGGGGTGTTAAAAACCGAATTTCTTTATAATTCCTTTAACATGAAAACAGCAGACAATACCAACAATGGTAAGTAAGAGGGAGAAGAAAGAGGAAAACAACTAGAAAAAACTATTACATATACTGAATTCAGCAGCCACGCATGATTTTCTACTGAAGCACCCACTGTCATCTGCACAAACTGCACAGATAGAGTGTTAAGATCACACCCACCTTCATACATCAGCCAATATATTTCATGCGCACACACACTCACAGACAAACATACACACACACGCACGCACGCACACACACACACACACACACACACACATACACACACTGACACACACACTCAATCCCAACAACACATGAACAACACATTCGGGAGAGAGAGGGGGGGGGGGGGGGGGGAGGGGGAGACAGAGACAGAAACAGACGGAAAGAGACAGAGACAGAGAGACAGACACAGACAGACAGACAGAGAGGGAAGCGTGGAGGCACAAAGACACACCTTCATGACGTGTTCATCCACATGCTGGTAGTTAGTCTCCTTGAACACCTCCTCTTTCTTCTTGGCGGGGGGTCGGGGAGGTGGGGGGGCCTGGCGCTTGCTGTACTGTGGGGGTCCATTGCCGCTGGCCTGGAGAAAGAAAGAAGAGGGAGGGGGGGAGGGGAGATAAATA
>NC_134878.1:452500-467500 GCF_041734735.1 Babylonia areolata | reverse complement strand
CAGACCAACCAACGTTGTTTTGAAGTCCACACACACACACACCTCACATACGCACTACACTCTCGTCAGTTCTGGCACTGGGTAGGAGAAGAATAAAGAAACCGTGACAAGAGACTTGCACTCAACAATAAAAGTCAGACAGAAGCCGTGAAGACCTCACACAAGTCACAGCCCAACGCGCACACACAACACAGCACAGCACAGCACAACACAACACACACCACTAAACAACCTGCTCTCTTTCTCTGTTGGCTCTTGAGAACCGTTGGGAACACGCCGCACAGAGCTGTGTGAGGGTTGAAACAACTGTGAGGAAGCTTAAAGAGTATGGCACAGCACAGTGGAACAGCGCAGTTCACTGCAGTAAAGTACAATGCAGCGCAGTTCACTGCAGCAAACACACACACACACACACACACACACACACACACTGACACACACACACACTGACACACAAACGCACACAATGAGTGAGAGAGAAAGACATAGAGACAGAGACAGACATACAGAGTGTTTCAAGGCGAAACGTTTCCGTACAGTCTAGTGCCAACAGGTGCTCGAGTTCCAGAAGAAGTCAGCTGGAGTGAGAGAGCAATGGGGGGAGCGGAGGGGGGGGGGGGGGGGGGGGGCTGTCAGTGAAGAAGTTCGGAGGGAGTGGAGGAAGTATTACACTCAAGGGAACGTTTTCGAAGAGGAGCAAGAAAGCAATTACTGACATGATCAAAGAGCACTCAGTGGATAATAAAAAATACACTCTTTCCCCCACTGAAAGAATACAGTCAATTCAATGACGCCGCTCTATTCTATGCTTCTTTGTCGAGCAGACAGACAAACAGACAGACAGACAAACAAGCAAACATATCAGAATAAGAAGAAATAACAGACACGGGCGCCTGGGTTTATTTATCACATCGTTTCCCATTGTTCGATTTGGACGGCTGCTGGTTAGGTGAACTACTGGAAGGAGGGTGGGTTAGGAAAGGGGCAGAAGGGCAGCCTTCAAGTAAAGAACTTCAACTGATGACCGATGAAATTAAGGTATGGTGTCTGCTACAAAAATCACTGAAAAGGGTGTTGAGAGTGCACGCCTATCCTGATCAGCTTGGGGATAGGCTTGTTACTGTCCGTCTGTCTTTCGTTTGCGGGTTGACAGGTTTCATTTTCCGTTGTTCTATCTATCTATCTATCTATCTATCTATCTATCTATCCATCTATGTATGTATGTATGTATGTATGTATGTATGTATGTATGTATGTATGTATCTATCCATCTATGTATCTGTCTGTCCGTCTGTCTTTCGTTTGCGGGTTGACAGGTTTCATTTTCTGTTGTTCTATCTATCTATCTATCCATCTACGTATCTATCTGTCTATCTCAGTCTCTCTCTCTCCCCCTCTCTCCCTCACACACACACACACACACACACACACACACACACAAGAAAGAAAGAAAGAAAAAAAGAAAGAAAAAACCCAAAAACCACATCACCTTCCTAAACTCCACCTCCTTCCACCCCCCAACCCAAGCCTGCCCCCTCCCCCATCCTCCCATCCTCTTGACCTCCTCTTCCCCATGCCGTATGCTTCGTGATCAGACTCGCCGCTTTGCATCCACACGCTAATCCTCCCCCTAAAGCACTACACGGATTAACAGATTAACGCAGTAATCCGCCGCTCGGGTCATTACACTCACACTCTTCGCTTGCGCCAGCCATAGCAGTGACTGAACTGGGAAGTACTGAGGCGGATAGAAAGGAAAGAACGGAATGACAGAAAAAAGGAGAGAACGAAAGAAAGAACAACGGGAGAAAGAAGAAAAAAAAAGACGGGAAAAACCCGAAAAGGAATGTCCAACTGCTAGTTTGCTGCTTCTTGTTGTTGTTGTTGTTGTTGTTGTTGTTGTTGTTGTTGTTTTTGGTTTGTCTTTTGGAGGTTTCCAAGTTGGTGTGGTGTGAATGCAACATATTAACGGAGGCCCGCTTGTGTGTGTGCTTGTGGGCTATCCCAAATCAGTGAAACTGTACAGTTTGATTTATTTCAATTTATTTCAGTTTCCGAGCCAGAGCGCGTCGACTCTGGTTACAGATATTCATGGGGTGACAGTCAGTCATACCATGAAAAAGGACACTGTGCACAAAGACCGTTCAGCCTCTCTCCCCATCCGTCTGTACCTCCCCCACTCTCTCTCACTCGCCTCCTCTCTCTCTCCCGCTCCCCCCATCTCTCTCTCTCTCTCCCCGCCTCCTCTCTCTCTCCCCGCCTCCTCTCTCTCCCCCCCGCCCCCTCTCTCTCTCCCCGCCTCCTCTCTCTCCCCCCGCCCCCTCTCTCTCTCCCCCCTCTCTCTCTCACTCGCCTCCTCTCTCTCTCCCGCTCCCCCCCTCTCTCTCTCCCCCCGCCTCCTCTCTCTCTCCCCCCCTCTCTCTCCCCCGCCTCCTCTCTCTCTCCCCCCCCTCTCTCTCCCCCCCCTCTCTCTCTCTCCCTCGCCTCCTCTCTCTCTCTCCCCCCTCTCTCTCCCCCCCCCTCTCTCTCAGTCCCCCGCCTCCTCTCTCTCTCACCCGCCTTCTCTCTCTCTCCCCCCCCCCCCTCTCTCTCTCTCACAAACCAAAGCCACCAACACAAGAAAACCATTACAGACTGGTATAAATTCATAAGCTTCTCTCACACCGAAATGGTCCACACACACCTACACACTGGCACTTACACGGCTGACTAAGCGCGCTGTGTTACGCTGCTGGTCAGGCATCTGCTGAGCAGATGCGGTGTAGCGTATGTGGATTTGTCCGAACGCAGTGACACCTCCTTGAGTAACTGAACTGAACTGAACTTACACACACACACACACACAAACACACACACACACACACACACTGAGAGTACCGCTGTGCACTTTTACCTGTCCTGGCAAATCCCCACACAGACCGAAAAGGAACCAGCCCCACACCTCTATCCCCCACCCCACGTGACGGAAAATCTCTCAGCACAGTAACAGCATCAACATGCTGAGCTAGCTCCTGCTACAAGTATTCCGGCAAACAATGTCGTGGTTTACTTTCAGCTGAAAGCACCTGCGCACCTTATCGCCGACGCACGCACGTGTGTGTGTGAGAGAGAGAGAGAGAGAGAGAGAGAGACAGACAGACAGACAGAGACAGAGAGAACGCAAGAATTTTAATGTAAAGTCACCGACCTGTATACATTTTGGGTGCACGTGTTGCACACACATCTTAACTAAAATAAAATAGGAAGAACGAAAACAATCCACAGCAATCCACTTAATACAGAGTGAGCTCACTGAGAACAAGTGAACTAAAATTACTGAAAAGCACAAGGCTGACATTTCTGTTTGGGGCTGAAAGTGCTCTTCATGCACCCTCCCTTTTGCCCTGCCAGCGAACTCTTCCAGCGCTGAAATGAGAGACAACTTGGGAGACAGCATAAAGCCCACACATATCTATAATTGTTTACAACTTCAATTTCGTCTCCATCATAATACCATTTTTCTGCTTTAGACAGATGACCACCCTTTCTGCAAACCATTATTTTCATTTTATTCAAATTTACTGTCAGTCCAAGAGATTTAGATGCTTTGTTAACATTATCTAATTGATTTTGTAAACCTGCTGGTGATGATGACAGCAAGACAATATCATCTGCAAACAATAACAGAAATATTTCTTGTAAGCCTGGCAAAAACTGAAAACCGTGTTTTCCATTCTTAGTCACCTCGTCAGCAACTTCAGAAATCAAAAGTGAGAAAAGCAAGGGAGACAACAAATATCCTTGTTTTACTCCTGCAGGGCAATCAAAAAATTCTGAAACATTGGGCCCCCATCGGACACAGGACTGAACTGTACCGTACATTGCTTTTAAAATGCGGATAATTTTGGTTGATGTTATTATCTTGTGAAGTACTGCCCAAAGACTATTTCGATCAACTGAGTCGAAAGCCTTCTGATAATCTATAAAAGCAATATAGAGTTTGCTCGTCCTTGCTCCATTTAAACATTTTTGGATAATACTACACAGGGTAAATATGTGATCGATCGCAGAATAGCTTTTTCTGAAACCAACTTGTTCTTCCGAGATTTTACCTTCTCTTTCGCCCCACTCGTACAACCTCCTGTTTAGTATTGATGTGAAAACTTTACTGATTACGTTTAATAAGGAAATGCCTCTATATTTTTCAGGATTGTTTGCATCGCCTTTTTTTCAAAAGTGGAATAATGACTGAACGAGTCCAGTCTGATGGCAAATAGCCTACATTAAAAAGATGATTGAATAAGTTTGTCAAAAAAGGTGCTATTATGTTTTCAGATGCTTTTAAAAACGAGAGAGAGAGAGAGAGAGAGAGAGAGAGAGAGAGAGAGAGAGAGAGAGAGAGACGAGAGTGGTGTGTGTTCGGGGGATCGGGATAGGTAGGTGTAGGTATGTAGGTGTGCGTCTGAATGTGTCTGTGCAAATGAATGGGTGAGTGAGTAAGTGAGTGAGAGAGAGTGAGAGAGACAGAGAGTGAGAGACAGAGTGAGAGAGAGACAGAGAGAGAGAGAGAGTGTGTGTGTGTGTATGTGCGCGCGTGCGTGCGTGCGTGCGTGTGTGTGTGTGTGTGTGTGTGTGTGTGAGTGAGTGAGAGAGAGTGTGTGTGTGTGTGAGTGTGTGTGTGTGTGTGTGTGTGTGTGTGTGTGTGTGTGTGTGTGTGTGTGTGTGTGTGTGTGTGTGTGTGTGTGTTTGTATGTAGACAAACGGGAAAGTAAAGAGATGAGAGCTAGGTATTTTACGCAGGCAGTATGCATACACAGGGACAGGCACATCCACACACACACGTTGCGCGCACGCATACACACGAAGGCACGTATATATACAAACACACGCTTGTACACGCTACTAAATTGTAAGAATGCATGAGAATGCTTAGCACACACACACACACACACACACACACCTGTAAGGAAGCACGATCATGGTTTGAGACAGAGACAGAGAGATAATAGACAGATATAGAGAGGACAAACAGACAGACATACAGAAACACAGATAGTGAAACAGAAACAGACACAAACACAGACACAGACAGTGAGGCAGAGACAGACACAGACATAGACAGTTAGGCAGAGACAGACATAGACACAGACACAGACAGTGAGACAGAGACAGACACAGACAGTGAGGCAGAGACAGACACAGACAGTGAGACAGACACAGACAGTGAGACAGACACAGACACAGACAGTGAGGCAGACACAGACACAGACAGTGAGGCAGACACAGACGTGAGGCAGACACAGACAGTGAGGCAAGAGACAGACACAGACAGTGAGGCAGAGACAGACACAGACAGTGAGGCAGACACAGACAGTGAGGCAGAGACAGACAGTGAGGCAGAGACAGACACAGACAGTGAGGCAGACACAGACAGTGAGGCAGACACAGACAGTGAGGCAGAGGACAGACACAGACAGTGAGACAGACACAGACACAGAACAGTGAGGCAGACACAGACAGTGAGGCAGAGACAGACACAGACAGTGAGGCAGAGACAGACACAGACAGTGAGGCAGACACAGACAGTGAGGCAGAGACAGACAGTGAGGCAGAGACAGACACAGACACAGACAGTGAGGCAGACACAGACAGTGAGGCAGAGACAGACACAGACAGTGAGGCAGACACAGACAGTGAGGCAGAGACAGACACAGACAGTGAGACAGACACAGACACAGACAGTGAGGCAGACACAGACAGTGAGGCAGAGACAGACACAGACAGTGAGGCAGAGACAGACACAGACAGTGAGGCAGACACAGACAGTGAGGCAGACACAGACAGTGAGGCAGAGACAGACACAGACAGTGAGGCAGACACAGACACAGACAGTGAGGCAGAGACAGACAGTGAGGCAGAGACAGACAGTGAGGCAGACACAGACACAGACAGTGAGGCAGAGACAGACAGTGAGGCAGCCACAGACACAGACAGTGAGGCAGACACAGAAAGTGAGACATACATAGACACAGACAGTGAGGCAGAGACAGACACAGACAGTGAGACAGAGACAGACAGTGAGGCAGACACAGACACAGACAGTGAGGGAGACACAGACAGTGAGGCAGAGACAGACAGTGAGGCAGACACAGACAGTGAGGCAGAGACAGACACAGACAGTGAGGCAGAGACAGACAGTGAGGCAGAGACAGACAGTGAGGCAGACACAGACACAGACAGTGAGGCAGAGACAGACACAGACAGTGAGGCAGAGACAGACAGTGAGGCAGACACAGACAGTGAGGCAGAGACAGACACAGACAGTGAGGCAGAGACAGACAGTGAGACAGACACAGACAGTGAGGCAGAGACAGACACAGACAGTGAGGCAGAGACAGACAGTGAGGCAGAGACAGACAGTGAGGCAGAGACAGACACAGACAGTGAGGCAGAGACAGACAGTGAGACAGACACAGACACAGACAGTGAGACAGACACAGACAGTGAGGCAGAGACAGACACAGACAGTGAGGCAGAGACAGACAGTGAGGCAGACACAGACAGTGAGGCAGACACCAGACACAGACACAGACAGTGAGGCAGAGCACAGACAGTGAGGCAGACACAGACAGTGAGGCAGAGACAGACAGTGAGGCAGAGACAGACAGTGAGGCAGACACAGACAGTGAGGCAGACACAGACAGTGAGGCAGACACAGACACAGACAGTGAGGCAGACACAGACAGTGAGGCAGAGACAGACACAGACAGTGAGGCAGAGACAGACACAGACAGTGAGGCAGACACAGACAGTGAGGCAGAGACAGACAGTGAGGCAGAGACAGACACAGGACAGTGAGAGCAGACACAGACAGTGAGGCAGAGACAGACAGACAGTGAGGCAGAGACAGACACAGACAGTGAGGCAGAGACAGACAGAGTGAGGCAGACACAGACAGTGAGACAGACACAGACACAGACAGTGAGGCAGACACAGACAGTGAGGCAGGAGGACAGACACAGACAGTGAGGCAGAGACAGACAGTGAGGCAGAGACAGACACAGACAGTGAGGCAGACACAGACAGTGAGGCAGAGACAGACACAGACAGTGAGGCAGACACAGACAGTGAGACAGACACAGACACAGACAGTGAGACAGACACAGACAGTGAGGCAGAGACAGACACAGACAGTGAGGCAGACACAGACAGTGAGGCAGAGACAGACACAGACAGTCGAGACAGACAGACACAGACAGTGAGGCAGACACAGACAGTGAGACAGACACAGACACAGACAGTGAGGCAGAGACAGACACAGACAGTGAGGCAGAGACAGACAGTGAGGCAGAGACAGACACAGACAGTGAGGCAGACACAGACAGTGAGGCAGACACAGACACAGACAGTGAGGCAGAGACAGACACAGACAGTGAGGCAGAGACAGACACAGACAGTGAGACAGACACAGACACAGACAGTGAGGCAGAGACAGACAGTGAGGCAGAGACAGACACAGACAGTGAGGCAGAGACAGACAGTGAGGCAGAGACAGACAGTGAGGCAGAGACAGACACAGACAGTGAGGCAGACACAGACAGTGAGGCAGAGACAGACAGTGAGACAGACAGTGAGACAGACATAGACACAGACAGTGAGACAGACACAGACAGTGAGGCAGACACAGACACAGACAGTGAGGCAGACACAGACAGTGAGGCAGAGACAGACACAGACAGTGAGGCAGACACAGACAGTGAGACAGAGACAGACACAGACAGTGAGGCAGAGACAGACAGTGAGGCAGAGACAGACACAGACACAGACAGTGAGGCAGAGACAGACTGAGGCAGACACAGACACAGACAGTGAGGCACACAGACAGTGAGGCAGACACAGACAGTGAGGCAGAGACAGACACAGACACAGACAGTGAGGCAGACACAGACAGTGAGGCAGAGACAGACAGTGAGGCAGAGACAGACACAGACAGTGAGACAGACACAGACAGTGAGACAGACAGACACAGACAGTGAGGCAGACACAGACAGTGAGACAGACACAGACACAGACAGTGAGGCAGAGACAGACACAGACAGTGAGGCAGACACAGACAGTGAGGCAGAGACAGACACAGACAGTGAGACAGACACAGACACAGACAGTGAGGCAGACACAGACAGTGAGGCAGAGACAGACACAGACACAGACAGTGAGGCAGACACAGACAGTGAGACAGACACAGACAGAGACAGTGAGGCAGAGACAGACACAGACAGTGAGAAAGAGACACAGACACAGACAGTGAGGCAGACACAGACACAGACAGTGAGGCAGAGACAGACAGTGAGACAGACACAGACAGTGAGGCAGAGACAGACAGTGAGACAGACACGGACAGTGAGACAGACACAGACAGTGAGACAGACAGACACAGACAGTGAGGCAGAGACAGACAGTGAGGCAGACACAGACACAGACAGTGAGGCAGACACAGACAGTGAGACAGACACAGACACAGACAGTGAGGCAGAGACAGACACAGACAGTGAGGCAGACACAGACAGTGAGGCAGACACAGACAGTGAGGCAGAGACAGACACAGACAGTGAGGCAGACACAGACAGTGAGGCAGACACAGACACAGACAGTGAGACAGACACAGACAGTGAGGCAGAGACAGACACAGACAGTGAGGCAGACACAGACAGTGAGGGCAAGAGACAGAGACAGACAGTGAGACAGACACAGACACAGACAGTGAGGCAGACACAGACAGTGAGGCAGAGACAGACACAGACAGTGAGGCAGAGACAGACACAGACAGTGAGGCAGACACAGACAGTGAGGCAGACACAGACAGTGAGGCAGAGACAGACACAGACAGTGAGGCAGACACAGACACAGCAGTGAGGCAGAGACAGACAGTGAGGCAGAGACAGACAGTGAGGCAGACACAGACACAGACAGTGAGGCAGAGACAGACAGTGAGGCAGAGCACAGACACAGACAGTGAGGGCAGACACAGAAAGTGAGACATCACTAGACACAGACAGTGAGGCAGAGACAGACACAGACAGTGAGACAGAGACAGACAGTGAGGCAGACACAGACACAGACAGTGAGGAGACACAGACAGTGAGGCAGAGACAGACAGTGAGGCAGACACAGACAGTGAGGCAGAGACAGACACAGACAGTGAGGCAGAGACAGACAGTGAGCAGGAGACAGACAGTGAGGCAGACACAGACACAGACAGTGAGGCAGAGACAGACACAGACAGTGAGGCAGAGACAGACAGTGAGGCAGACACAGACAGTGAGGCAGAGACAGACACAGACAGTGAGGCAGAGACAGACAGTGAGACAGACACAGACAGTGAGGCAGAGACAGACACAGACAGTGAGGCAGAGACAGACAGTGAGGCAGAGACAGACAGTGAGGCAGAGACAGACACAGACAGTGAGGCAGAGACAGACAGTGAGACAGACACAGACACAGACAGTGAGACAGACACAGACAGTGAGGCAGAGACAGACACAGACAGTGAGGCAGAGACAGACAGTGAGGCAGACACAGACAGTGAGGCAGACACCGACACAGACACAGACAGTGAGGCAGAGACAGACAGTGAGGCAGAGACAGACAGTGAGGCAGACACAGACAGTGAGGCAGACACAGACAGTGAGACAGACACAGACACAGACAGTGAGACAGACACGACAGTGAGGCAGAGACAGACACAGACAGTGAGGCAGAGACAGACACAGACAGTGAGGCAGAGACAGACAGTGAGGCAGAGACAGACACAGACAGTGAGGCAGACACAGACAGTGAGGCAGAGACAGACACAGACAGTGAGGCAGAGACAGACACAGACAGTGAGGCAGAGACAGACAGTGAGGCAGACACAGACAGTGAGGCAGAGACAGACACAGACAGTGAGGCAGACACAGACAGTGAGACAGACACAGACACAGACAGTGAGACAGACACAGACAGTGAGGCAGAGACAGACACAGACAGTGAGGCAGACACAGACAGTGAGGCAGAGACAGACACAGACAGTGAGGCAGACACAGACAGTGAGGCAGAGACAGACACAGACAGTGAGGCAGAGACAGACAGTGAGGCAGAGACAGACACAGACAGTGAGGCAGAGACAGACACAGACAGTGAGGCAGAGACAGACAGTGAGGCAGAGACAGACACAGACAGTGAGGCAGACACAGACAGTGAGGCAGACACAGACAGTGAGGCAGAGACAGACACAGACAGTGAGGCAGAGACAGACACAGACAGTGAGACAGACACAGACACAGACAGTGAGGCAGACACAGACAGTGAGGCAGAGACAGACACAGACAGTGAGGCAGACACAGACAGTGAGGCAGAGACAGACACAGACAGTGAGACAGAGACAGACACAGACAGTGAGGCAGACACAGACAGTGAGACAGACACAGACACAGACAGTGAGGCAGAGACCAGACACAGACAGTGAGGCAGAGACAGACAGTGAGGCAGAGGACAGACACAGACAGTGAGGCAGACACAGACAGTGAGGCAGACACAGGACACAGACAGTGAGGCAGAGACAGACACAGACAGTGAGGCAGAGACAGACACAGACAGAGAGACAGACACAGACACAGACAGTGAGGCAGAGACAGACAGTGAGGCAGAGACAGACACAGACAGTGAGGCAGAGACAGACAGTGAGGCAGAGACAGACAGTGAGGCAGAGACAGACACAGACAGTGAGGCAGACACAGACAGTGAGGCAGAGACAGACAGTGAGACAGACAGTGAGACAGACATAGACACAGACAGTGAGACAGACACAGACAGTGAGGCAGACACAGACACAGACAGTGAGGCAGACACAGACAGTGAGGCAGAGACAGACACAGACAGTGAGGCAGACACAGACAGTGAGACAGAGACAGACACAGACAGTGAGGCAGAGACAGACAGTGAGGCAGAGACAGACACAGACACAGACAGTGAGGCAGAGACAGACTGAGGCAGACACAGACACAGACAGTGAGGCACACAGACAGTGAGGCAGACACAGACAGTGAGGCAGAGACAGACACAGACACAGACAGTGAGGCAGACACAGACAGTGAGGCAGAGACAGACAGTGAGGCAGAGACAGACACAGACAGTGAGACAGACACAGACAGTGAGACAGACAGACACAGACAGTGAGGCAGACACAGACAGTGAGACAGACACAGACACAGACAGTGAGGCAGAGACAGACACAGACAGTGAGGCAGACACAGACAGTGAGGCAGAGACAGACACAGACAGTGAGACAGACACAGACACAGACAGTGAGGCAGACACAGACAGTGAGGCAGAGACAGACACAGACACAGACAGTGAGGCAGACACAGACAGTGAGACAGACACAGACACAGACAGTGAGGCAGAGACAGACACAGACAGTGAGAAAGAGACACAGACACAGACAGTGAGGCAGACACAGACACAGACAGTGAGGCAGAGACAGACAGTGAGACAGACACAGACAGTGAGGCAGAGACAGACAGTGAGACAGACACGGACAGTGAGACAGACACAGACAGTGAGACAGACAGACACAGACAGTGAGGCAGACACAGACAGTGAGGCAGACACAGACAGTGAGGCAGAGACAGACAGTGAGACAGACACAGACACAGACAGTGAGGCAGAGACAGACACAGACAGTGAGACAGAGACAGACACAGACAGTGAGGCAGACACAGACAGTGAGACAGACACAGACACAGACAGTGAGACAGACACAGACAGTGAGGCAGACACAGACACAGACAGTGAGGCAGACACAGACAGTGAGGCAGAGACAGACAGTGAGGCAGAGACAGACACAGACAGTGAGACAGACACAGACAGTGAGGCAGAGACAGACAGTGAGGCAGAGACAGACACAGACAGTGAGGCAGAGACAGACAGTGAGGCAGAGACAGACACAGACAGTGAGACAGACACAGACACAGAGGCAGAGACAGACAGTGAGGCAGAGACAGACACAGACAGTGAGACAGACACAGACAGTGAGACAGACACAGACACAGACAGTGAGGCAGACACAGACAGTGAGGCAGACACAGACAGTGAGGCAGAGACAGACACAGACAGTGAGGCAGACACAGACACAGACAGTGAGGCAGACACAGACAGTGAGACAGACACAGACACAGACAGTGAGGCAGACACAGACACAGACAGTGAGGCAGAGACAGACAGTGAGGCAGAGACAGACACAGACAGTGAGACAGACACAGACAGTGAGGCAGACACAGACACAGACAGTGAGGCAGACACAGACAGTGAGGCAGACACAGACACAGACAGTGAGACAGACACAGACAGTGAGACAGACACAGACAGTGAGGCAGACACAGACAGTGAGGCAGAGACAGACACAGACAGTGAGGCAGACACAGACAGTGAGGCAGACACAGACAGTGAGGCAGAGACAGACACAGACAGTGAGGCAGACACAGACACAGACAGTGAGGCAGACACAGACAGTGAGACAGACACAGACACAGACAGTGAGGCAGACACAGACACAGACAGTGAGGCAGAGACAGACAGTGAGGCAGAGACAGACACAGACAGTGAGACAGACACAGACAGTGAGGCAGACACAGACACAGACAGTGAGGCAGACACAGACAGTGAGGCAGACACAGACACAGACAGTGAGACAGACACAGACAGTGAGACAGACACAGACAGTGAGGCAGACACAGACACAGACAGTGAGGCAGAGACAGACAGTGAGGCAGAGACAGACACAGACAGTGAGGCAGACACAGACAGTGAGACAGACACAGACACAGACAGTGACACAGACACAGACAGTGAGGCAGACACAGACAGTGAGGCAGACACAGACACAGACAGTGAGGCAGACACAGACAGTGAGGCAGACACAGACACAGACAGTGAGACAGACACAGACAGTGAGGCAGAGACAGACAGTGAGGCAGACAGTGAGGCAGAGACAGACAGTGAGGCAGACACAGACAGTGAGGCAGACACAGACAGTGAGGCAGGGACAGACAGTGAGGCAGAGACAGACAGTGAGGCAGACAGTGAGGCAGAGACAGACAGTGAGGCAGACACAGACAGTGAGGCAGACACAGACAGTGAGGCAGAGACAGACACAGACACAGACAGTGAGGCAGACACAGACAGTGAGGCAGAGACAGACAGTGAGGCAGAGACAGACACAGACACAGACAGTGAGACAGACACAGACAGTGAGGCAGACACAGACAGTGAGACAGACACAGACACAGACAGTGAGGCAGAGACAGACAGTGAGGCAGAGACAGACAGTGAGACAGACACAGACACAGACAGTGAGGCAGAGACAGACAGTGAGGCAGAGACAGACAGTGAGGCAGAGACAGACACAGACAGTGAGGCAGACACAGACAGTGAGACAGACACAGACAGTGAGACAGACACAGACAGTGAGGCAGACACAGACAGTGAGACAGACACAGACAGTGAGACAGACACAGACACAGACAGTGAGGCAGAGACAGACAGTGAGGCAGAGACAGACAGTGAGGCAGAGACAGACAGTGAGACAGACACAGACACAGACAGTGAGACAGACACAGACAGTGAGACAGACACAGACAGTGAGGCAGAGACAGACACAGACAGTGAGGCAGACACAGACACAGACAGTGAGACAGACACAGACAGTGAGGCAGACACAGACAGTGAGGCAGACACAGACACAGACAGTGAGGCAGACACAGACAGTGAGACAGACACAGACACAGACAGTGAGGCAGACACAGACAGTGAGACAGACACAGACACAGACAGTGAGACAGACACAGACAGTGAGGCAGACACAGACAGTGAGGCAGAGACAGACACAGACAGTGAGGCAGACACAGACAGTGAGACAGACACAGACACAGACAGTGAGGCAGACACAGACACAGACAGTGAGGCAGAGACAGACACAGACAGTGAGACAGACACAGACACAGACAGTGAGGCAGACACAGACACAGACAGTGAGACAGACACAGACAGTGAGGCAGAGACAGACAGTGAGACAGAGACAGACACAGACAGTGAGGCAGAGACACAGACATAGACAGTGAGGCAGAGACAGACAGTGAGGCAGAGACAGACACAGACAGTGAGGCAGAGACAGACAGTGAGGCAGAGACAGACACAGACAGTGAGACAGAGACAGACAGTGAGGCAGAGACAGACAGTGAGGCAGAGACAGACACAGACAGTGAGGCAGAGACACAGACACAGACAGTGAGGCAGAGACAGACACAGACAGTGAGGCAGAGACAGACACAGACAGTGAGGCAGAGACACAGACATAGACAGTGAGGCAGAGACAGACAGTGAGGCAGAGACAGACACAGACACAGACAGTAAGGCAGAGACAGACAGTGAGGCAGAGACAGACACAGACACAGACAGTAAGGCAGAGACAGACAGTGAGGCAGAGACAGACAGTGAGACAGAGACAGACACAGACATAGACAGTGAGGCAGAGACAGACACAGACACAGACAGTAAGGCAGAGACAGACAGTGAGGCAGAGACAGACACAGACACAGACAGTGAGGCAGAGACAGACACAGACACAGACAGTGAGGCAGAGACAGACAGTGAGGGCAGAGACAGACACAGACACAGACAGTGAGGCAGACACAGACAGTAAGGCAGAGACAGCCACAGACACAGACAGTGAGGCAGAGACAGACAGTGAGGCAGAGACAGACAGTGAGGCAGAGACAGACAGTGAGGCAGACACAGACAGTAAGGCAGACACAGACACAGACAGTAAGGCAGAGACAGACAGTAAGGCAGAGACAGACACAGACACAGACAGTAAGGCAGAGACAGACACAGACACAGACAGTAAGGGAGAGACAGACAGTGAGGCAGAGACAGACACAGACACAGACAGTGAGGCAGAGGACAGACACAGACACAGACAGTGAG
>NC_134878.1:447500-450000 GCF_041734735.1 Babylonia areolata | reverse complement strand
AAACCACCACACAGCAGAATGAAACGACACCTGAAACAACAAGGAGGCAGACATAAACCACCACACAGCAGAATGAAACGACACCTGAAACAACAAGGAGGCAGACATAAACCACCACACAGCAGAATAAAACGACAGCTGAAACAAGGCAGACATAAACCACCACACAGCAGAATAAAACGACAGCTGAAACAACAAGGAGGCAGACATAAACCCCCACACAGCAGAATAAAACGACAGCTGAAACAACAAGGAGGCAGACATAAACCACCACACAGCAGAATAAAACGACAGCTGAAACAACAAGGAGGCAGACATGAACCACCACACAGCAGAATAAAACGACAGCTGAAACAACAAGGAGGCAGACATAAACCCCCACACAGCAGAATAAAACGACAGCTGAAACAAGGCAGACATAAACCACCACACAGCAGAATAAAACGACAGCTGAAACAAGGAGGAGGCAGAGGGACACACGTCATAAACAACTGTTCCTTCTGCATGCACGTGCAACAAGTATCTCACTCTGTCAAGACAGCTTCTGGGTGTCTTCGACACTGCAGAATGTTGCATTTGTGTGTGCGTGTGTGCGTTCGTGTGTGCGTGCATGTGTACGTGCATGTGCACGCTTGTGTTAGTTTGCACGCGTGTGTGGTTGCGTACAAGTTTGCTGAACCAAGCCCATCTTTATTATAATTTCATGTCAATCATTTGCCTTCAACGAATCTTTAAATAAAGTTATATTCTAATGTATTTCTTTGTTTCTTTACTGTGCTAAGTAATTTAATTTTTGATGATGATATTTTGTACAAACCTAGGGTAGGTTCTCAGGGCCTGACAAACAAAGGGATGGAACTGTACGTAGGTCAGACATCTACGCCTTTGTTCTGAATGCACCCGTGCTGCAGCGTGTATGGAACAGTCCGCAGCCTTCACACTTCCTTGAAACTGAAACTGACACAAGCCAGGTCCAGGAGTTGGCTCCGTAACGGATTTTCAGACGCGGCATCCCTGAACAGAAAATGTGATAGTGCTTATCATTCAGGCAATTTCTTATCCCCCATCCAACAGCTGTTCGTGGGTGGCAATATCTCGCATCCTCTCTGCGAGCAAATGCAAATAATTTTACGCTCTCTCTTCAGACGCAGCTTCCTTTCCTTTTTTCACGATTCTTCGCGATTTATCTGTTGGATGTTTTTATTTGTTTACATACCTTGTCTTACCGTGTGTGTGTGTGTGTGTGTGTGTGTGTGTGTGTGTGTGTGTGTGTGTGTGTGTGTGTGTGTGTGTGTTTTAAACATGTGCAATTCATTTGCTGGAGATTTTTTAATACACTGTTGTGCAATACTTGGTTTACCACGCGCCGTGTATGTAAATTGTTTGTTTTATCTATCGTCAGCAACTGCGAATTCCTATTTGGCTTGTTTTAATGTCTTTTATATTGTGTTTGTGTGTTTACAGAGAGCCTGTGATTGCACACGTTAATTTCCATGTGGATCAATAAAGTGTTTTTGAATTGAACTGCACTGAGCTGAACATGTGCAGCAGCCTCTTCACTCTCTTTCTCTGTGATTGCACACGTTAATTTCCATGTGGATCAATAAAGTGTTTTTGAATTGAACTGCACTGAGCTGAACATGTGCAGCAGCCTCTTCACTCTCTTTCTCTCGCGGCATTTTCCTTCGTCCCTTCACTTGGGAGGCGGTGTGGCAGAGCAGGTCAGGCGTTGGACCTCGGAACCAGTGGTCACCACGGATCAGGGCTTGAGACCCTGTTTCGGCATAAAGCTTGTGGCCTAGGGAAAGGCAGAGAGAGGGGAGGAGCATAAAGCTTGTGCCCTAGGGAAAGGCAGAGAGAGAGAGGGGAGGAGCATAAAGCTTGTGCCCTAGGGAAAGGCAGAGAGAGAGAGAGGGGAGGAGCATAAAGCTTGTGCCCTAGGGAAAGGCAGAGAGAGAGAGAGGGGAGGAGCATAAAGCTTGTGGCCTAAGGAAAGGCAGAGAGAGAGAGAGGGGAGGAGCATAAAGCTTGTGGCCTTGAGAAAGGCAGAGAGAGAGGGGAGGAGCATAAAGCTTGTGGCCTAGGGAAAGGCAGAGAGAGAGAGGGGAGGGAGAGAGAGAGAGAGGGGAGGAGCATAAAGCTTGTGGCCTAGGGAAAGGCAGAGAGAGAGGGGGGGGGGGGGGAGAGAGGGGGGGGGGAGGGAGGGAGGGAGGAAGACAGAATGTACGAAAATAAGAAGAAAAGAACAATAAATACGAAACGAATCTCTCCTATGTTCATTTGCATTACAACAGACAGGAAAAAAACGAAAAGAAAGAAAAAAAAGTAAAGTGAGACAATTCTCTCCTCCGTTAATCTTGGCAACAGAAAGAGAAAGAAAAAGAACAAGAAAAGAAAGACAGAAAAAGACGGAAGAAAAAAACAAAGAAAAGGGAACAAACAAAAAAAAAAAAACAGAAAGAAAGAAAGAAAGGGATCAAAACGAAAGAGAACATTAACG
>NC_134878.1:432500-437500 GCF_041734735.1 Babylonia areolata | reverse complement strand
TCTGTTTGTTCTTCAGCATTCCCGATTTGTTGTCCTGATTCTGTTTGTTCTTCAGCATTCCCGATTTGTTGTCCTGGTTCTGTTTTTTCTTCAGCATTCCCGATTTGTTGTCCTGGTTCTGTTTTTTCTTCAGCATTCCCGATTTGTTGTCCTGATTCTGTTTTTCTTCAGCATTCCCGATTTGTTGTCCTGGTTCTGTTTTTTTCTTCTGCATTCCCGATTTGTTGTCCTGGTTCTGTTTGTTCTTCAGCATTCCCGATTTGTTGTCCTGATTCTGTTGTTTCTTCTGCATTCCCGATTTGTTGTCCTGATTCTGTTTTTTTCTTCAGCATTCCCGATTTGTTGTCCTGATTCTGTTTGTTCTTCAGCATTCCCGATTTGTTGTCCTGATTCTGTTTTTTCTTCAGCATTCCCGATTTGTTGCCTGGTTCTGTTTTTTTCTTCAGCATTCCCGATTTGTTGTCCTGATTCTGTTGTTTCTTCAGCATTCCCGATTTGTTGTCCTGATTCTGTTTGTTCTTCAGCATTCCCGATTTGTTGTCCTGATTCTGTTTTTCTTCAGCATTCCCGATTTGTTGTCCTGATTCTGTTTGTTCTTCAGCATTCCCGATTTGTTGTCCTGGTTCTGTTTTTCTTCAGCATTCCCGATTTGTTGTCCTGGTTCTGTTTGTTCTTCAGCATTCCCGATTTGTTGCCTGGTTCTGTTTTTTCTTCAGCATTCCCGATTTGCCACACACTGACTTGGTGAGCCCGGGTCGCCTGTTCCCAGTTCGCCTTTGTAGTCAATTGTTCTATTTCTGTCTCTGTCTGTCTGTCTGTCTCTCAATCTCTCTCTCTCTTCCTATCTCTCTCTCTCACACACTCTCTCACTCTTTCTCTCTGTGATTTTTCTATGTGTGTGTGTGTGTCTGTGTGTGTGTGTCTGTGTGTGTGTGTCTGTGTGTGAGAGAGAGGGGGGGGAGAGAGGGAGAGAGGTAGGGTTTACAGAAGTGTATGTACAGATGAGGTCGGGGGCTGAGGGGGTCCCCACTGTAGATGACTTTTTGGACCCGGAATAAACCACTGAACCCTCTACAGTCAGTCTCACCCGGTGACAGGTCAAGACAGGACCCCCACCCCCTGGATAAAATGTGGCAAGAGGTGGAGGAGGAGGAGGAGGAGGGTGAGAGAGAGGGAGAGAGAGAGTGTGTGTGTGTTAGTGGGGGGGTCGCTTGGAACTGTTACACAAGTTAACATTAAGTGGGTATTCCGGACTGGAACGAACTCGTGCTAAACAGAGCATGTGAACACACACACACACACACACACACACACACACACACACACACACACAACCTTACGCCCTCCCTCACCACTTTCGTTCCTTTGTTACTAAACAAAGCGTGACAGCAACGAAACGTGGCCAGAAGGGGATGGGGGGAGCAAGATGTCAGTATCTTGTCTGCTCACCATCCGTGACTGTTGACTGTAGCGGGCTTGGAAACTGTCTCCAAAACACTGCTGGAACCCTGACTGTGGGAGCTGAAATGTGTGTGTACAATTAGAAAAGATAACGATAATGATAATGATGTCAGAAAATGAATTAAAAATTCTAAAAGGTGTAATTGCATGTCTCTGTATAATAATGATGTGTAATTAACTGGTGAGGGTGAGGGAGGACAGCCAGATAAGATTCTCTCGTCGTCCTCATTTTCCTCAGCAATTAGCTACAGTCATCTGTAGCCAACTAGTCACACTCCATACACACAGCTTTTGATAACAATAATGATAACAAGAAGAAGACAGGGAGAAGAGGAGGAGGAGGAGGAGAACAACATCAATAGTAGATCTCAACGATAACTGAAATCGATAAAAATGTTTCTCCATATTTTATTGGCTCATATATATTGATCAAAACGTTAAAAGAAAAAGCAAACAAACGAATAAAGAAAAGAAAGTCAGACGGCAAACAGAGGGGACACACAACACTGCACAAGCCATGTGATTACGGATGGCAGTTCACGTGCATGAAAAAGGTGGGCGTGTCAGTCATTTCTGGTTTTGAAAGGGGTGGGTGGAAACAGGCTGAATGTCAGAACAGACCCCGCATACACCGACTCTGGGACGACAGTGTCACACCCCAGTGAGATCCCATTTCTGGAGAAAAAGACATTCCGAGCAAAATTAATAGGCCTGCAAAATGGTCTGCCCCGTGAAAAGACTGTCACCGCGCCAGTCACGATTTACCGGACAGGAAAATGGCAGCCTTTCTGGACAAAAGAATTGATAGGAAGCCAAGGACTCCCAACTATCAACCGCCCCAGCCGGTACTTGATTGTCGAATCCACAGATCGATGTTGAGAACGCTCCAGCTGATTTGAAAAGCCGATATCGAGTTGACACGCAAGAATAAACTTGACAGCGATTGGATCCTTTTGAAAACTACTTCACATCCCTTTCTGAATGTTTCCGCCAGCAATTGAAGGGATCCTCCAACAAAGCCGGTTGGAAGAAAATGTGTTCTATATTCATTACAACCTTTGACGAGCACTAAGTCAAAATACAAGTCGATTTTGTTGTTATTGTGTCGTAAAAGTGGAGTAGATAAAGTCTGAATGCCTACCAGCCGCCGTGGCGAAGTGGTTAGCATCGCGGACTGACGGCTGGGAGGACGCGGGTTCGAATCCCAGCGGAGGTGGGTTTTTCAGCCCGCGGCCGGCTCCTAATCAGAGTTGAGTGTGCTGTGGGCTTAAATGGGGAGACTGGGACCACACAGTCGAGTGTCATCCACTTCAAGGATGCGCCTTTGGGTGTGTTGCTCTAATTACCTGACCAACACTGAAAGTGTCTGTATCTCTCGGGCCTGGTTAACGCCGGGATACCATTATGACAGGAAGCGTAGAGTACAGCCTTGTCACGCAGTCCCAAACCAAAATGGACCTCCATAGCAACATCGTTATCGTCATCGTCATCCTCCTCCTCCTCCTCCGTCATCATCAATATAAACAAAACAGTCTCAAAGTCTGTGGCGTTTCATGCCCTGCTCTCATGGTGACCTCAGTTTCGATACCCCTCCACTTTCGTGCTTGGGGTGAGTCCTGTCAATGTCTTCAGTATCGGCAGATTCATGGGGGGCTGTTGTTTGAGGGACGTGGTGGCGGTCTCCACTCTGGGAGAGACGCTCACTCAGTCTGGTTCCGCGACCAAGTCATTATTGTCGTTAGTAGGGGGCTTAGTAGGTGGTGTCCTAAGTACGTTAAATCAGAACAGGCACCACTGAACACCACCGAAGTGACTCAGCAGCAGTGCAGGGTCTCCTCTGGCGTGTGGCCTCTTGGCGATCAAACATGGTTCTCTGTGGACTGCCGACGCTGGAACTGTGACGGACGAACCCGGGTGTGGCAGTGTATGGGGGAATCTAAATGAGCGGCGTGGGAGCAATGCCACTGAAACGGTGCAGATGATGGGGCAGCAAAAAAAAAAAAAAAAAAAAAGCCTTAAAATGAAGCACCTTTTCTCCATTCCTACGACTGATGCGGGCTGAAAGATGTTTACTGTGAGACAGACAGGGATGGGATACCACATGTAAACTAACATACAAACAACATCAGACAGGGATGGGATACTACATGTAAACTAACATACAAACAACATCAGAAAGGGATGGGATACTACATGTAAACTAACATACAAACAACAGAAAGGGATGGGATACTACATGTAAACTAACATACAAACAACATCAGACAGGGATGGGATACCACATGTAAACTAACATACAAACAACAGAAAGGGATGGGATACTACATGTAAACTAACATACAAACAACATCAGACAGGGATGGGATACTACATGTAAACTAACATACAAACAACAGAAAGGGATGGGATACTACATGTAAACTAACATACAAACAACAACAGAAAGGGATGGGATACCACATGTAAACTAACATACAAACAACAGAAAGGGATGGGATACTACATGTAAACTAACATACAAACAACATCAGACAGGGATGGGATACCACATGTAAACTAACATACAAACAACAGAAAGGGATGGGATACTACATGTAAACTAACATACAAACAACATCAGACAGGGATGGGATACTACATGTAAACTAACATACAAACAACAGAAAGGGATGGGATACTACATGTAAACTAACATACAAACAACAACAGACAGGGATGGGATACTACATGTAAACTAACATACAAACAACATCAGAAAGGGATGGGATACTACATGTAAACTAACATACAAACAACATCAGAAAGGGATGGGATACTACATGTAAACTAACATACAAACAACAGACAGGGATGGGATACTACATGTAAACTAACATACAAACAACATCAGAAAGGGATGGGATACTACATGTAAACTAACATACAAACAACATCAGACAGGGATGGGATACTACATGTAAACTAACATACAAACAACAGACAGGGATGGGATACTACATGTAAACTAACATACAAACAACAACAGAAAGGGATTGGATACTACATGTAAACTAACATACAAACAACATCAGACAGGGATGGGATACTACATGTAAACTAACATACAAACAACAGACAGGGATGGGATACTACATGTAAACTAACATACAAACAACAACAGAAAGGGATGGGATACTACATGTAAACTAACATACAAACAACAACAGACAGGGATGGGATACTACATGTAAACTAACATACAAACAACATCAGAAAGGGATGGGATACTACATGTAAACTAACATACAAACAACAGAAAGGGATGGGATACCACATGTAAACTAACATACAAACAACATCAGACAGGGATGGGATACTACATGTAAACTAACATACAAACAACATCAGAAAGGGATGGGATACTACATGTAAACTAACATACAAACAACATCAGACAGGGATGGGATACTACATGTAAACTAACATACAAACAACATCAGACAGGGATGGGATACTACATGTAAACTAACATACAAACAACAACAGAAAGGGATGGGATA
>NC_134878.1:402500-422500 GCF_041734735.1 Babylonia areolata | reverse complement strand
TTTGTGTGTGTGTGTTTGGGTGTGGTGTTTTGTGGTGTGTGTGTTGTTTTGTGTGTGGTTTGCGTTTCTTCTGCGTGCTGCTTTCTGTTAAAGAACAGAACATTTTTTTCATCGATTTTTTCCCCCAAAAAATATAAATTTGTTCATTCGTTTTCGTCTCACCAATTTTAAAAAAATTGGCCATTAAATTTTGTTTTTTTCGTTTTGGATTTTATTTTCCTTTCCTGTGGTGTGGTGGTGTGTTTGTGTGGTGTGGTGGTTTGTGTGTGTGTGTGTTTTGTGTGTGGTAGGGCCGACACAGCATGTTTAACTGAGTTTCCCCCTTTTAACCTTTTTTATATATATCCAAAGCCTTTTTTTGCTATAATTAAACATTATCATTTTTCCCATTTTTTTTCAATTTTTTTTACTTTTTTTTTGGGATTGCCCTTTAACAGGCTTGTTCAAAAAAACTTTTTTTTTTTTTTTTTTTTTTTTTTTGGCGTTTTCCCCCCCTAAACCCATTTTCAAAAAAACCTTCAAAAGTAGCTTATTCTAAACGGTTTTTTTTTGGCGTTACCCCCCCACTACCAAATTTATTTCCTTCAACCCGAACCCTTTTTTCATAAACTGTTTTCCCTTGGGGTTTCCCAAACCCCTACCAAATTTAAATTTCCTTTAACAGTAGCTTGTTCCCTAAACCTTTTTTTCCCCTTTTGGGGTTTCCCCCCACTACCTTTGCATTTAAACCCTTTAAAAAGTAGCTTTTTCATAAACTGTTTTCCCCTTGGGGTTAACCCCACCACTAAACCATTGCATTTCCCTTTAACAGTAGCTTGTTCATAAACCCGTTTTTTTTGGCCCTTTTTCCCCCCACAAAACCCATTGCATTACCTTCAACAGTAGCTTGTTCATAAACTGTTTTCTTGGCGTTACCCACCACAACCTATTTCAGCAATCTTTGTTCTCCCATGGTGTTACCGACCATAACATTTTCTATCGATTTTCTAGTTCCATTCCCTTTTTTAATTTTTTTATTCTCTTCTTTCCCCCTTTTTCCCCCCTTTCCAAAAAAATTTTTTTATCATATTGTTTCCCCGGCCCTCCCCACCCAAACACCAACACACACAAAACCACACACAAACCCCCACACACACACACACAACACAAAATATAAATATTAAAAATATATTTTTTTCCCTTTTTTCTTTTTTTTTTTTTCTTTCCCAGGTTTGCTCTGTAAATCAATACTTTGTTTGTCAACCTTTTTTGGCAGTACATGACCAGGGGCCCTTTTTTCAAACAGCCCCTTTTTTTTTGGATTTTCCCGTCCTGAAATTGTTCATTTTTCCCCTTTTTTTTTTTTTTTTTTTGGCATCAACTGTCCAGCAATAATTTTTTTTTCAATCAACTTTTTCTTGGGGGAAAACCTGACCGAAACTTTTTTCATTTGATTTTTTTTTTTTTTTTTTTTTTTTTTTTTTTTTTTTTTTTTTTTTTTTTTTTTCTTTTTTTTTTTTTTTTGGACCGCCCCAAAAATGTTCAACTTCTTTGCCTTACCTGGGAAAATAAAAAAATTTTTTAAAACAACTTTTTTTTTTTTTGGGGTTAAACCCCACCAAAAAATGTTAATAAATTTTTTGACGATACCTGACCAGACAATGTTCATCAGTTTGTTTGTTTGTTTGGATTTGTTGGGTTTTTTTTTGTTGTTGTTTTTGTTTTTTGGGGGTTTTTGTTTTTGTTGTTGTTTTTTTGTTTTTTGTTGGTTTTTTTTTTGTTTTTTTTCTTGTTTTTTTCTTTTTTTGGTTAGCAAAGGTTTCCAAAAACAAATTTTGAATCAAACCCTCTTTTTTTTTTGACCCTACACTACCATTATATTTTTTAAAAAGGGTTTTTGGGGTTACCTTAAAAACAAAATTTTTAAAAGAAAATTTTCAAAAGGTTTTTTTTTGGGGGTTTACCTTAAACAAAAAGTATTAATTAAAATTTTTCAAAAGCTTTTTTGGGCCCTTACCTTTCAAAAAACGTATTAAAAGATATTTTTTTTAAAAGCTGTGTTGCGTTACCTTACAAAAAACATATTTAAAATATTTTCCCAAAAGGGGTGTGTTGGCGTTTCCCTTTCAACCCAAAGTATTAATGATATTTTCAAAAGCTGTTTTGGCGTTTTCCAAACAACAACATATTAAAAGAATTTTTTAAAACTGTTTTGGGGTTACCCCAAAAAAAACATTAAATTTTTAAAAATTTCCCCCCCCCCCCCCCCCCCCCCCCCAAAAACGGTTTTTGGCGTTTACCTTAAAAACAAAAAAGATTAAAAGATATTTTCAAAAAATGGGGTTTTGGGGTTTCCCTTTCAACAACAGATTAAAAATTTTCAAAAAGCTGTTTTTTGGCGTTACCCTTAAAAAAAACCAAATAAAATTTAAAGAATTTTTAAAACTTTTGGGGCGTTTCCTTAAAAACAACAGTTAATCAAAATTTTTGGGGGGGGGTGGGTTGGGGGGCCAAAAAAAGATCATTTGAAAAAATATGTTTGGCGTTCTCTAACAATACATTGCTCATCAACTTTTTTTTCTGCTTGTTGTTTGTAAATCAATGGTCCCTCCAAAACCCTTTTTCCTTGTTTTAACCTCCAACAGAACTACTGTTCAACAACGTTGGGGGTGTTGCCTGCCACAGTTCATCGACATTTGGGGCATTACCAACCATGTGGGTTACTTTTTTTTTCTCTTTCGTTACCTGGCAAAACAAAACCCGTTTTTTTCCTTTGGGGGTTTCCAGTAAGGGTTTCTTTGAAAAATTTCCCCCCCCAGTGTAACTGCCAGTTGTAAACCCCCCATGACTAAACTGGACGATGTATTCCCCCCCCCCAGTGTAACGCCCGTTGACTCCCCCATGACTAAACGAGAACCCAGAAAGTATTCCCCCTCAGTGTTTTTAAACGGGCCCGTTGTACTTTTCAAGAAATAAACTGAGAACACAGATGGTTTTTTTCCCCCCCCCCGGGGTAACCCGCCATTGTCCCCCCATGGGCCCAAAAATGAGAACACAGATGTATTTTTCCCCCTCGGTAACGGGCCCGTTGTACCCCTCATGACTAAACTGAGAACACAAAGGATTCCTTCCCCCCATGTAAAATGCCAGCTGAACCCCATGACTAAACTGAGAAAAACAGAACCCCCTTCCCCCCCCCCCAGTGTAACTGCCAGTTGTACTCTCTACTAAACTAGACAGATGTTTTTTTTCCCCCCTCAGTTTAAATTTTCCAGTTGTACTCTCAAAAAACTAAACGAGAAAACAGATGTATTTCCCCCTCAGTGTAACGGCCCCGTTGTAAAATCTCATTTACAAACGAGAACCCCAGGAAGGGATTCCCCCCCCATTTTAACTGCCCCGCTTACCCATGACTTAAAAATGAGAACACAGATGCATTTCCCCCCCCCCGTGTAACTTTCCATTTTTACTCTCATGACTAAACGAGGGAAAAAATGCCCCCCTTTTTCCCCCCCCAGTGTAACTGCCCCGCTTACCCCCCATGATACAAAAGGGGAACACAGATTTCATTCCCCCCCCAGGTTTAAATGGCCCCTTGGGGGGCCCTTTTCTAAACGGGGGAACACAGAAGGGGAATTTCCCCCCCCCGGTTTAAATGCCACTGTAATCTCATGACTAAACTGAGAAAACAGATTGCTTCCCCCCCCCAGTGTAACTGCAATTGTACTCTCAAGACAAAAAGGAACACGATGCATTTCCCCCCCCAGTGTAAAAGGCCCCCGGGACTCTCAAAGACTAAACTGAGGAACCCAATCATTCCCCCCTCATGGAACTGCCATTGGGACTCACCCTTACAAAACTAGCCCCAGATGCTTTTTCCCCCCCGGGGGAACGCCAGCTGTACCCTCATGACTAAACTGGAAAAACAGATGCATTCCCCCCTCATGTAAAAGGGCCATTGGACTCTCATGACTAAACCCGAGAAGGGTGTATTTCCCCCCCCCCCCCAAATGGGGAAAAATGCCATTGTAAAAATCATGACTAAACTGAGGGAAAACAAAAAGGATTTCCCCCCATGGGGAAATGCCAATTGTACTCCATTTATAAACGGGGAAAACCCCCTGCCTTTCCCCCCCCCCAGTGTAACTGGGCCCCTGTAAATCCCCATGGGGCCCCAAACTGGAACACAAAAGGGACCCCCCCATGTAAAATGCCAGTGTACTCTCATACTAAACTGAGAACACAGTTTCCCTTCCCCCCCCATGGGGCTGGGCCCGCTGTAACCTCTTTACTAAACTGAGAACACAGATGCATTCCCCCTCAGTGTAACTGCCAGTTGTACTCTCATGACTAAACTGAGAACACAGATGCATTCCCCCTCAGTGAACTGCCACCGTACTCCAGGGCTAAACCCGGGGACACAATGCATTCCCCCCTTTCCCCCCGTGTAACGCTAGTTGAACCTCATGACAAACAGAACACAATGCATTCCCCCCCCCCAGTGAAAAAGGGGCCCGCTGTACTCCCCCAAAGACCCAAACCCGAAACACAGAACATTCCCCCCTCAGTGGGAACGCCAGGTTTTTCTCTATGAAATAAAATGAGAAACAGATGCAAAAACCCCCCCCAAATGTAACTGCCAAACTGTTTCTCTCATTTACTAAACTGAGAACACCCGATGCATTCCCCCCCAAATGTAACTGCCATTTTTACTCCCCCTGAAATAAACAGAGAACCACGAAGCATTTTCCCCCCTCGGTAAAATGCCAGTTTTTACTCCTCATACTAACGAGAACACAGATGCATTCCCCCCCATGTAAAAATTCATTTTTACTTCCCCATGACTAAACTGAAACAAAAGGTTTCATTTCCCCCCCAGTGTAACGGGCCCTTGGGACTCTCATTACAAACTGGGGAACCAAAAGTTATTTTTCCCCCATTTTAAATGCCAAATTTTTAAACCCCATACTAAACTGAGAACACAGATGTATTTCCCCCCAGTGTAACTGCCAGTTGTACTCTCATGACTAAACTTAGAAACCCCCAGAAGTTTTCCCCCCCCCCAGTGTAACTCCAGTTGTACCTCCCTGACTAAACGGAGAACACAGGAAAGAATTCCCCCCCCTCAGTGTAACTGCCAGTTGTACTCTCATGAAATAAAAATGGGGAAAAACAGAAGCCCTTCCCCCCCCCGTGTAAACTGCCAGTTTTTCTCTCATACTAAAATGAGGGAAAACAGATGTATTTTTTCCCCCCAGTGGAACTGCCAAATTTACTCTTCCCCTGACTAAACTGAAACACAGAAGCATTCCCCCCCCTTGGGAACCTGAGCGAACACCATCTGGAAAAACGGCTTTTTTTGTTTTCATGTTACACCAAATGTATGTAAACCTTTCTTTGGGCGGGGGGCCCCAAAGAAACCAAACACTTGGGCCCAACTGTAATGAAAAGGGGCAAAATTTCCCCCTTTAAAAGTACTACAAGTAGCCCGGGTTTCCCCCCGGGTAAAACCCCGGGCCCCTGAACCCCTCCCGCGGGAGGCGAAAATCCCAAAACCCCGCTGAGGGCCGTTAAGGAAAAAAGGGGGCGTACAATAGCCAAAGCCCTTTTTTAAAAACAAAAAACAAACAACAAAACCCCCAAAAAAAAAAAAAACAAGGAAAAAAAACAAAAAAACCAAAAAAAAAAACATTTCAAAACGGTGGGTTTCCGGGGGTCGCGGTTTCAATAATATCAACAACCTTGCGAGAAATAAAAAACCCACGGCATCCAGTGAAATCCGCCCCCAATTTAAACCATAACAATCCAGTTAAATCCCCCGGGCCCAATTTAAACCCCTAACGGGTCCATTTAAAAACCCCGACCTAATTAAAAACCAAACGATCCCTGAAATCCCTGGCCTAATTAAGCCATAACGATCCAGTGAAATCCCTGGCCTAATTAAGCCATAACGATCCAGTGAAATCCCTGGCCTAATTAAAAAACCCCCCAAAGGGCCATGAAATCCCCGGGCCAAAATTAAAGCCATAAAAAGATTTCCCGTGAAATCCCTGGCCCAATTAAGGGGAAAAACGACCAGAAAAACCCCGGCCTTTTTAACCATAAAAAACCATTAAACCCTGGGCCAAATTTTAAACCATAACACCCCGTGAAACCCCGGCCTAATTAAAAACCCCTAACAATCGACACAGCTGAAAAAACAGAAAAGAGTGGCATCCTTTTCCAACCCGACCGAACAAAAACCCAACAATGCCTTTAAGGGGAAAAAAAGAAGAACAAGAAAAAAAGAAAGCAAGGGAAAAAGAAAAACCCGAGAAGAAAAAAATGGAAATCGGCAATGAAACAAAGACGACTGCTGAGTGTGTCAAAGTGACAAAGAGTGGGTGTTTGCTACTTGAAGCTCACTGTGCCCAATGTCAGTCTAACCAGTCACGTCATTTCCGGCGGGCTTGCGATCCACTGGCAAACAGTTCCCTAAGGTTTTTTCCCCCTAAGTCTTCTGCCCTTTCCTTTCCCCCGCCCCACGTCAAACCATGAAAACCACCCTCCAAACCCCGTTTACAGCCTTGGGAAAAAAGGGCCCGTGGGGCAGGGGCCCCTTTACATTGCTTTTTTTTTTTTCAAAACTTTTTTTTTTTTTTCTTTTTTTTTTTCTTTCTTTTTTTTCCATTTTTGATAACATATAGACAGTTTTAACCCAAAAAATTTAAAGAAAAGCCGGGGTCCGACTTTTGACCAATCAAACACAATAAAAGGGAAATGGAAAGGAAGGACATTTCTCGTCATCAAAGGGAGTTTTATTTCACAACAACCCACAGTTTTGGTTTTTTTTTTTGTAAAAGGCTTTCCCCCGTCGTCAACAAAACATGGGGTTTGGTTTTGGGTTTCCCTCTCCATCCCCGTCCCAGTCCCAGCTCAAGAGCAAACCCGACCACCCACCCTTGTGCAAAATCTTTCCCTTTTACTTTATCTCCTTTCCCCCTCATCATCATTCCACCAAAAATCACTCCACTCATCATCAATTTTCCCCCACAACACCCACTCATCCCCTTAATTTCCCCCCACATCATTCCAATCCATCACCCACTCACATCATCACTCCACCACACAAACCCCCCTCAATCACTCCCCTCACATTATTCCACTCCACATCACCCCACTCACCTTTCCCAAAATTTCCCCCCCCCTTTTACAGATCTACCCCTTTTACTCATCTCCTTTCACTTTAAAATCCCCCCACTCCAACATTCACCCCCCACTTTACATCATTCCCTAAAAACCATACCCACTCATCATCATCCACCCCATCATCATTCCACCAAACCCTTTCCACTTAAAATCACTCCACTCATCAACATTCCCCTCACAATCACTCCACTCATCTCCCTTTTACCTTTATCCTCACTCCACCCACATCACTCTACTCACACACTCCACTCACATCACTCCACTCATCATCATTCCACTCACATCACTCCACTCATCATCATTCCACTCACATCACTCCACTCATCATCATTCTACTCACATCACTCCACTCATCATCACTCCACTCATCATCACTCCACTCACATCACTCCACCCACCCTTGTACAGATCTCCTTTCACTCATCTCCTTTCACTCATCATCATTCCACTCACATCACTCCACTCATCATCATTCCACTCACATCACTCCACTCATCATTATTCCACTCACATCACTCCACTCACATCACTCCACCATCCATCATTCACTTCACTCACTACTCACTCACTCACTCACTCCACTCACATCACTCCCACTCACATCATTCCACTCATCATCACTCCACTCACATCACTCCACTCATCATCACTCCACTCACATCACTCCACTCATCATCATTCCACTCACATCACTCCACTCATCATCATTCCACTCATCATCACTCCACTCACATCACTCCACTCATCATCACTCCACTCACATCATCTCACTCATCATCATCCACTCACATCACTCCACTCATCATCACTCCACTCATCATCATTCCACTCACATCACTCCACTCACATCACTCCACTCATCATCACTCCACTCATCATCACTCCACTCACATCACTCCACTCATCATCATTCCACTCACATCACTCCACTCACATCACTCCACTCACATCACTCCACTCATCATCACTCCACTCACATCACTCCACTCACATCACTCCACTCACATCACTCCACTCATCATCATTCCACTCACATCACTCCACTCATCATCATTCCACTCACATCACTCCACTCATCATCACTCCACTCATCATCACTCCACTCACATCATCCACTCACATCACTCCACTCATACAGATCTCCTTTCACTCATCATCATTCACTCACATCACTCCACTCACATCACTCCACTCATCATCATTCCACTCACATCACTCCACTCACATCACTCCACTCATCATCACTCCACTCACATCACTCCACTCATCATCACTCCACTCACATCACTCCACTCATCATCACTCCACTCACATCACTCCACTCACATCACTCCACACATCATCACTCCACTCACATCACTCCACTCACATCACTCCACACATCATCACTCCACTCACATCACTCCACACATCATCACTCCACTCACATCACTCCACTCATCATCACTCCACTCACATCACTCCACACATCATCACTCCACTCACATCACTCCACTCACATCACTCCACACATCATCACCCCACTCACATCACTCCACACATCATCACTCCACTCACATCACTCCACTCACATCACTCCACACATCATCACTCCACTCACATCACTCCACACATCATCACTCCACTCACATCACTCCACACATCATCACTCCACTCACATCACTCCACTCATCATCACTCCACTCACATCACTCCACACATCATCACTCCACTCACATCACTCCACTCACATCACTCCACACATCATCACTCCACTCACATCACTCCACACATCATCACTCCACTCACATCACTCCACACATCATCACTCCACTCACATCACTCCACTCACATCACTCCACACATCATCACTCCACTCACATCACTCCACTCATCATCATTCTACTCATCATCACTCCACTCACATCACTCCACTCATATCACTCCACTCATCATCATTCCACTCACATCACTCCACTCACATCACTCCACTCACATCATTCCACTCACATCACTCCACTCACATCACTCCACACACATCATTCCACTCACATCACTCCACTCACATCACTCCACACACCCTGCACTCACTACCATGCACCGCCATCACCAACCACTCCTCCATCACCACATCACATCAACAACAACAATGACGACGACGACGACGACGACACTGACAGACATCAAGTTGCCGAGCATTTTCCCCAACACCCCTCCCAATCAAAACAAGCCACAGTTCACATATGTGAGGCTCCATCCCCAACAAACTTCACATCAACCGACCACACCTATTCCCACGTTACCTGCTCTTCGGGCATCCAAAGTGGCAGCTGATCCAACACGACACAAGAAAACCCAAACCCAAACCAACACGTCTTTTGCTGACCCCCTGTCCTTAACACAGTGGTCTCCTGTGGGGGCTGGGGGGTGTTTTCAATCTCTATCTCGTCTCTCTCACTTGTGCACTGTCTCGATGGTTGACCGTTGCAGACCGAGGGACCAGCACTGCACTCAACGAACGACCTCGCTCGTTACTCCTCGCCGTAACTAACTACTGCCTTCTACTGCACCGTTCAAACCAAACATTTATTTGGTCGGCTGTATAGTCTGTTCCCGCGTGACCCCGACACGAGGTTATTTCACAACATGTATACGGGAAGGTGTAGAAAGCGGATTTGGGAGCGGTAGAGAGAGAAAGGGGAAGAAGGGGGGTGAGAGGAAAGAGAGAGCAAGTGAAGGATGGAGATGGGAGAGACAGAGAGAGAGAGACAGAGAGATGAGAGATGGAGAGGGATAGGAGAGGGAGAAGAGATCAGAGGAGAGGGATAGGAGAGAGAGAGAGACAGACAGACAGAGACAGAGACAGACAGAGAGAGAGATGAGAAATGGAAAGGGATAGGAGAGAGAGAGAGAGAGAGAGAGAGAGAGAGAGAGAGAGAGAGACAGACAGACAGACAGACAGACAGACAGAGACAGACAGAGAGAGAGATGAGAAATGGAAAGGGATAGGAGAGAGAGAGAGCAGAGATCAGAGAAGGAGAGGGGGGAGATAGAGAGAGAAGGAGAGGAGAAGGATAGGAGATATAGAGAGAGAAAGATGAGAGAAGGAGAAGGAAGAGAAGAGGGACAGAAGGAGAGGGATAAGGAAGAGAAGAGGGACAGAAGGGGAGGGATAAGGAAGAGAAGAGGGACAGAAGAAGAGGGATATGGAAGAGAAGAGGGACAGAAGGAGAGGGATATGGAAGAGAAGAGGGACAGAAGGGGAGAGAAGGAGAGGGATAAGGAAGAGAAGAGGGACAGAAGGAGAGGGATAAGGAAGAGAAGAGGGACAAAAGGAGAGGGATAAGGAAGAGAAGAGGGACAGAAGGAGAGGGATATGGAAGAGAAGAGGGACAAAAGGAGAGGGATAAGGAAGAGAAGAGGGACAGAAGGAGAGGGATATGGAAGAGAAGAGGGACAGAAGGGGAGAGAAGGAGAGGGATAAGGAAGAGAAGAGGGACAGAAGGAGAGGGATAAGGAAGAGAAGAGGGACAGAAGGGGAGAGAAGGAGAGGGATAAGGAAGAGAAGAGGGACAGAAGGGGAGAGAAGGAGAGGGATAAGGAAGAGAAGAGGGACAGAAGGAGAGGGATAAGGAAGAGGGACAGAAGGGGAGGGATAAGGAAGAGGGACAGAAGGGGAGGGATAAGGAAGAGAAGAGGGACAGAAGGGGAGGGATAAGGAAGAGAAGAGGGACAGAAGGGGAGGGATAAGGAAGAGAAGAGGGACAGAAGGGGAGGGATAAGGAAGAGAAGAGGGACAGAAGGGGAGAGAAAGGGGAAGTGGGGAAGGGAGTGAGAGGAGAGAAAGTGGAGGGGAGAGAGAGAAGAATGGAGAGCTCAGCGGCGTATTGTAAACATATGTCAGCCTAGATTTTGTTTGGTGAGTGAGTGTGTGTGTGTGTGTGTGTGTGTGTGTGTGTGTGTGTGTGTGTGTGTGTGGTTATGTGCGTGTACGCGCGCGCGCACATACAAACACACCCACATGCACACAGAGAGACAGAGAGAGAGAGAGATCAACTGCCCGCGTCGACAAACAGGCTATACAGCAAGACACCAATGTGTGTGTGTGTGTGTGTGTGTGTGTGTGTGTGTGTGTGTGTGCACTTACCTGTGTTGTTAATCTCTCTCCCTTATCAAAACATCCCCATGACCTCCACCTTCTAACCCACCTGTCCTCCACCCAGCCCCCTCCCCCGACCCCACCACACCACCCCTTCTCCAAATTGCAACCAGTACCCCCTCCATCTCCCTACCCCTCTTTCCCTTTAGCCCTCCCCCCCTCCCTACCCCCCACCCCCCTACTCTGTGACCGTGAATAAACGGTGTGATCGATAGTGGTTTCCGCACAATGCCGTTATCGTGTTTAAATGGCTCAACTACCCGCGCGGACGGGCCAAGGTTTTGGTTTTGAGCCAGTCGCTTTCTGGGCAGTGCACACACACACTGACACAAACACACAGACGCACAGCACACAGACATAGACTGACACACACGTAGAGACATGCATTCTCACACACACACACACACACACACACACACACACACACACACACACATGAGAGAGAGAGAGAGAGAGAGAGAGAGAGAGAGAGAGTCCTATGGAAGAAACAAGGAGCATGAAGTGTATGTTACACACCTGTTGTCCATTCTCTGTATCAATATCTTTCATTAATGTTCAAGTATGTTTTTACATACTTTGTTGTTGTTGTTGTTGTTGTTGTTGTTGTTTGTGTGTGTTGTTTTTTTCTATCCTGATGCACGTCATTATTTCTAACCTTTCACCTTAACATCCGAAAGTCACAAGTCAGCATCAAAACGTCATTTCACACTTCCCAGTGCACGTTAAATGTTTTCTGTTGTGTGGAAATCGAATGGAAGAGAAACAAAAAAATAAAAGACAATAGTGGAGAGGCATAAAAGACAGTGAGAGAGAGAGAGAGAGAGGAGAGAGAGGGGGGATGGGGAGGGAGAGAGGAGGGAAAGACAGAGAGGAGAGAGAGAGAGGGGGGATGGGGAGGGAGAGAGGAGGGAAAGACAGAGAGAGAGGAGAGAGAGGGGGGATGGGGAGGGAGAGAGGAGGGAAAGACAGAGAGGAGAGAGAGAGAGGAGAGAGAGGGGGGATGGGGAGGGAGAGAGGAGGGAAAGACAGAGAGAGAGGAGAGAGAGGGGGGATGGGGAGGAAGAGGGGAGGGAAAGACAGAGAGAGAGGAGAGAGAGGGGGGATGGGGAGGAAGAGGGGAGGGAAAGACAGAGAGAGAGGAGAGAGAGGGGGGATGGGGAGGAAGAGGGGAGGGAAAGACAGAGAGAGAGGAGAGAGAGGGGGGATGGGGAGGAAGAGGGGAGGGAAAGACAGAGAGAGAGGAGAGAGAGGGGCGATGGGGAGGGAGAGAGGAGGGAAAGACAGAGAGAGAGAGGAGAGAGAGGGTGGATGGGGAGGGAGAGAGGAGGGAAAGACAGGGAGGAGAGAGAGGGGGGATGGGGAGGAAGAGAGGAGGGAAAGACAGAGAGAGAGGAGAGAGAGAGGGGGGGTGGGGAGGGAGAGAAGAGGGAAAGACAGAGAGAGAGGAGAGAGAGGGGGGATGGGGAGGGAGAGAGGAGGGAAAGAGAGAGAGGAGAGAGAGGGGGGATGGGGAGGGAGAGAGGAGGGAAAGACAGAGAGAGAGGAGAGAGAGGGGGGATGGGGAGGAAGAGAGGAGGGACAAACAGAGAGAGAGGAGAGAGAGGGGGGGGTGGGGAGGGAGAGAGGAGGGAAAGACAGAGAGAGAGGAGAGAGAGGGGCGATGGGGAGGGAGAGAGGAGGGAAAGACAGAGAGAGAGAGGAGAGAGAGGGGGGATGGGGAGGAAGAGAGGAGGGAAAGACAGAGAGAGAGAGGAGAGAGAGGGGCGATGGGGAGGGAGAGAGGAGGGACAGACACAGAGAGAGAGGAGAGAGAGGGGCGATGGGGAGGGAGAGAGGAGGGACAGACAGAGAGAGAGAGGAGAGAGAGGGGGGATGGGGAGGAAGAGAGGAGGGACAGACAGAGAGAGAGGAGAGAGAGGGGCGATGGGGAGGGAGAGAGGAGGGAAAGACAGAGAGAGAGAGGAGAGAGAGGGGGGGTGGGGAGGGAGAGAGGAGGGAAAGACAGAGAGAGAGAGGAGAGAGAGGGGCGATGGGGAGGGAGAGAGGAGGGAAAGACAGAGAGGGGGGATGGGGAGGAAGAGAGGAGGGAAAGACAGAGAGAGAGGAGAGAGAGGGGGGAGATGGGGAGGGAGAGAGGAGGGAAAGACAGAGAGAGAGGAGAGAGAGGGGGGAGATGGGGAGGGAGAGAGGAGGGAAAGACAGAGAGGAGAGAGAGGGGGGATGGGGAGGAAGAGAGGAGGGAAAGACAGAGAGGGGGGGTGGGGAGGAAGAGAGGAGGGACAGACAGAGAGACAGGGACAGACAGAAGGACATCAGTCTACGAAGACAGATTTTTTTTAAACGGGCAAAGATGACGTAAATAAATAATTAAATGAATAGGCATAGAAAGATAGATAGATATATAGATGAATGGATAAATAAATATATGAATGAATAAAAAAAATAAATGAATAAATTAACAACGGACAAAATGCAGTGTGTGTGCCGCAGCACACGAACATCACGTGCAATATTCGGAAGACAGCTGGGTCAGCATCACAGTAAAATGACCAGCCAGTGAGCGACAATGCTTTCCAGATAAAACAGTGGTATGTGAAGCCAATGCGTTCCAGGACCGAACGGATATATCATATCCCATTTGGATACTGGCAATATATGCTTTTCCATTTCATGTGTTTCAGAGTGCAAGTATAAACCCCGTTAACGTGGCAATGCTTATTTCCCATTTCCATCCGCACACATACACACTATTTTGCAGTGAAAAATAATGAATCAATAACTTCACCAGCTTAATATTTCTTTCACAGCCACTGAAGCGGAGTGCACTGGCCCACGTGTGCCTCCCAGTGAGGGCAGTCTGGAAATGAATCCAAAGAACTGTGCATGAATAGAATGGCAATTTAATTTTTTGAAATCTGTTGAACATAATTGTGTTTTTTTTCCCGACATTACAAAAAGAGCGCTTATTGGATCCATCTGAATTCATATTCTTTAACATTGCATAACATTCTAGATTTGAAACCACTTTAGTTTTACCTCTTTAATGTCATGAAGCTTTCTGAAAACAGCATTCCTCCGTGCATCTCTTGAGTACTTGTCCCAATTCTGCCAAATATAATTTTTACGAAGCAACCATAAAACCGTCTTGCAAAGGGCTCTAAATGTGTTACATGTCTCAAGAATGACAGATTCTTGGTTCATCCTATGCATGCAATCCACATCTGTGAACACAATCTGTAAAAGCGTACATTATAAACATTTATAAGCGTATATTATAAACATTTATATGAGCGTACATTATAAACATTTATATAAGCGTATACTATAAACATTGATTGCCACAGTGCCTGTCAGAAGTAATCTGTGTAGTTATAACATGAGTGGAGTGAATGAAGTATGTCGAAATGTGTGTGTGTGTTGGGGCTCATGTACGTTTATGTGTATTTGATTGTGCTTTCATATCTGTGAAACTGCTTGTTTGTTGCATATCTGTTATGCATGTGTGTGTGTGTGTGTGTGTGTGTGTGTGTGTGTGTGTCTGCATGTTTTACATTTATTTGCTTATCATCAATGTTGTCTTTTTTATTCATTTATTTTATTTTATGTACGCTTGGAGTTGACTTCATCAAGATTTTGCGCCTTATAAGTATTATTATTATTAGTAGTATTTTTATGTATCTATTATCTATTTATTTATTTATTGTTATTATATATATATATATATATATATATATATATATATATATATATATATATAATCATTATTATCATTTATTTATTTATTTTTCTCAAAGCCGGACTAAGCGCGTTGGGTTACGCTGCTGGTCAGGCATCTGCTTGGCAGATGTGGTGTAGCGTATATGGATTTGACCGAACGCAGTGATGCCTCCTTGAGCCACTGATACTGAAATGAAATGACAAACGCGTGTCCACGGATAAAAAGCCTCTCTCTCTCTCACTCTCTCTCCAACAAGTTGCCACACGAGCCTTTTCAAGCCGTCCGTGTGAAACACATGCTGTTGCACTGATGCAACTGATGGCCTGAAAACGCTGGAGCAAGTTGTTATGCGTCATTGGCGTGATTTGACGTCATTTGTGATGCCAGTATGTCAGCTTAAACGACGTTTTATATGTAGTGGTGCTGTGTTGACGTGAGCATGTGAGAACTGCAAAGTAGTGTTAAAAAGGCCAATCGAACCGAGTCGTGTTGGGTTTGTGTCCAATACCCCCCCCCCCCCCCCCCCCCCCGTCTCTCCACGCCGCAATGCACACCTTGCTTTCATGTGCTTTCCCTACATTAGCAGCCTGTGGTACAGCTATTAATCCCTTTCCCTACATTAGCAGCCTGTGGTACAGCTGTTAATCCCTTTCCCTACATTAGCAGCCTGTGGTACAGCTATTAATCCCTTTCCCTACATTAGCTGTTAATCCCTTTCCCTACATTAGCAGCCTGTGGTACAGCTGTTAATCCCTTTCCCTACATTAGCAGCCTGTGGTACAGCTGTTAATCCCTTTCCCTACATTAGCAGCCTGTGGTACAGCTATTAATCCCTTTCCCTACATTAGCAGCCTGTGGTACAGCTGTTAATCCCTTTCCCTACATTAGCAGCCTGTGGTACAGCTGTTAATCCCTTTCCCTACATTAGCAGCCTGTGGTACAGCTGTTAATCCCTTTCCCTACATTAGCAGCCTGTGGTACAGCTGTTAATCCCTTTCCCTACATTAGCAGCCTGTGGTACAGCTGTTAATCCCTTTCCCTACATTAGCAGCCTGTGGTACAGCTGTTAATCCCTTTCCCTACATTAGCAGCCTGTGGTACAGCTGTTAATCCCTTTCCCTACATTAGCTGTTAATCCCTTTCCCTACATTAGCAGCCTGTGGTACAGCTGTTAATCCCTTTCCCTACATTAGCAGCCTGTGGTACAGCTGTTAATCCCTTTCCCTACATTAGCAGCCTGTGGTACAGCTGTTAATCCCTTTCCCTACATTAGCCGCCTGTGGTACAGCTATTAATCCCTTTCCCTACATTAGCAGCCTGTGGTACAGCTGTTAATCCCTTTCCCTACATTAGCAGCCTGTGGTACAGCTGTTAATCCCTTTCCCTACATTAGCAGCCTGTGGTACAGCTGTTAATCCCTTTCCCTACATTAGCAGCCTGTGGTACAGCTGTTAATCCCTTTCCCTACATTAGCAGCCTGTGGTACAGCTGTTAATCCCTTTCCCTACATTAGCAGCCTGTGGTACAGCTGTTAATCCCTTTCCCTACATTAGCAGCCTGTGGTACAGCTGTTAATCCCTTTCCCTACATTAGCAGCCTGTGGTACAGCTGTTAATCCCTTTCCCTACATTAGCAGCCTGTGGTACAGCTGTTAATCCCTTTCCCTACATTAGCAGCCTGTGGTACAGCTGTTAATCCCTTTCCCTACATTAGCAGCCTGTGGTACAGCTGTTAATCCCTTTCCCTACATTAGCAGCCTGTGGTACAGCTGTTAATCCCTTTCCCTACATTAGCAGCCTGTGGTACAGCTGTTAATCCCTTTCCCTACATTAGCAGCCTGTGGTACAGCTGTTAATCCCTTTCCCTACATTAGCAGCCTGTGGTACAGCTCTTAATCCCTTTCCCTACATTAGCAGCCTGTGGTACAGCTGTTAATCCCTTTCCCTACATTAGCAGCCTGTGGTACAGCTGTTAATCCCTTTCCCTACATTAGCAGCCTGTGGTACAGCTGTTAATCCCTTTCCCTACATTAGCAGCCTGTGGTACAGCTGTTAATCCCTTTCCCTACATTAGCAGCCTGTGGTACAGCTGTTAATCCCTTTCCCTACATTAGCAGCCTGTGGTACAGCTGTTAATCCCTTTCCCTACATTAGCAGCCTGTGGTACAGCTGTTAATCCCTTTCCCTACATTAGCAGCCTGTGGTATAGCTCTTAATCCCTTTCCCTACATTAGCAGCCTGTGGTACAGCTGTTAATCCCTTTCCCTACATTAGCAGCCTGTGGTACAGCTGTTAATCCCTTTCCCTACATTAGCAGCCTGTGGTACAGCTGTTAATCCCTTTCCCTACATTAGCAGCCTGTGGTACAGCTGTTAATCCCTTTCCCTACATTAGCAGCCTGTGGTACAGCTGTTAATCCCTTTCCCTACATTAGCAGCCTGTGGTACAGCTGTTAATCCCTTTCCCTACATTAGCAGCCTGTGGTACAGCTATTAATCCCTTTCCCTACATTAGCAGCCTGTGGTATAGCTATTAATCCCTTTCCCTACATTAGCAGCCTGTGGTATAGCTATTAATCCCTTTCCCTACATTAGCCGCCTGTGGTACAGCTATTAATCCCTTTCCCTACATTAGCAGCCTGTGGTACAGCTATTAATCCCTTTCCCTACATTAGCAGCCTGTGGTATAGCTATTAATCCCTTTCCCTACATTAGCCGCCTGTGGTACAGCTGTTAATCCCTTTCCCTACATTAGCAGCCTGTGGTATAGCTATTAATCCCTTTCCCTACATTAGCAGCCTGTGGTACAGCTGTTAATCCCTCTTCCTACATTAGCCGCCTGTGGTACAGCTATTAATCCCTTTCCCTACATTAGCAGCCTGTGGTACAGCTGTTAATCCCTTTCCCTACATTAGCAGCCTGTGGTACAGCTCTTAATCCCTTTCCCTACATTAGCAGCCTGTGGTACAGCTGTTAATCCCTTTCCCTACATTAGCAGCCTGTGGTACAGCTGTTAATCCCTTTCCCTACATTAGCTGTTAATCCCTTTCCCTACATTAGCAGCCTGTGGTACAGCTGTTAATCCCTTTCCCTACATTAGCAGCCTGTGGTACAGCTGTTAATCCCTTTCCCTACATTAGCAGCCTGTGGTACAGCTGTTAATCCCTTTCCCTACATTAGCCGCCTGTGGTACAGCTATTAATCCCTTTCCCTACATTAGCAGCCTGTGGTACAGCTGTTAATCCCTTTCCCTACATTAGCAGCCTGTGGTACAGCTGTTAATCCCTTTCCCTACATTAGCAGCCTGTGGTACAGCTGTTAATCCCTTTCCCTACATTAGCAGCCTGTGGTACAGCTGTTAATCTCTTTCCCTACATTAGCAGCCTGTGGTACAGCTGTTAATCCCTTTCCCTACATTAGCAGCCTGTGGTACAGCTGTTAATCCCTTTCCCTACATTAGCAGCCTGTGGTACAGCTGTTAATCCCTTTCCCTACATTAGCAGCCTGTGGTACAGCTGTTAATCCCTTTCCCTACATTAGCAGCCTGTGGTACAGCTGTTAATCCCTTTCCCTACATTAGCAGCCTGTGGTACAGCTGTTAATCCCTTTCCCTACATTAGCAGCCTGTGGTACAGCTCTTAATCCCTTTCCCTACATTAGCCGCCTGTGGTACAGCTCTTAATCCCTTTCCCTACATTAGCAGCCTGTGGTACAGCTCTTAATCCTTTTCCCTACATTAGCAGCCTGTGGTACAGCTGTTAATCCCTTTCCCTACATTAGCAGCCTGTGGTACAGCTGTTAATCCCTTTCCCTACATTAGCAGCCTGTGGTACAGCTGTTAATCCCTTTCCCTACATTAGCAGCCTGTGGTACAGCTGTTAATCCCTTTCCCTACATTAGCAGCCTGTGGTACAGCTGTTAATCCCTTTCCCTACATTAGCAGCCTGTGGTACAGCTGTTAATCCCTTTCCCTACATTAGCAGCCTGTGGTACAGCTGTTAATCCCTTTCCCTACATTAGCAGCCTGTGGTATAGCTCTTAATCCCTTTCCCTACATTAGCAGCCTGTGGTACAGCTGTTAATCCCTTTCCCTACATTAGCAGCCTGTGGTACAGCTGTTAATCCCTTTCCCTACATTAGCAGCCTGTGGTACAGCTGTTAATCCCTTTCCCTACATTAGCAGCCTGTGGTACAGCTGTTAATCCCTTTCCCTACATTAGCCGCCTGTGGTACAGCTATTAATCCCTTTCCCTACATTAGCAGCCTGTGGTACAGCTGTTAATCCCTTTCCCTACATTAGCAGCCTGTGGTATAGCTATTAATCCCTCTTCCTACATTAGCAGCCTGTGGTATAGCTATTAATCCCTTTCCCTACATTAGCAGCCTGTGGTATAGCTATTAATCCCTTTCCCTACATTAGCAGCCTGTGGTATAGCTATTAATCCCTTTCCCTACATTAGCAGCCTGTGGTACAGCTATTAATCCCTTTCCCTACATTAGCAGCCTGTGGTATAGCTATTAATCCCTCTTCCTACATTAGCCGCCTGTGGTACAGCTATTAATCCCTTTCCCTACATTAGCAGCCTGTGGTACAGCTGTTAATCCCTCTTCCTACATTAGCCGCCTGTGGTACAGCTATTAATCCCTTTCCCTACATTAGCAGCCTGTGGTATAGCTATTAATCCCTCTTCCTACATTAGCAGTCTGTGGTATAGCTTTAATCCCTTTCCCTTCATTAGCAGCCTTGGGGAAATGAAATCAGTTTGACATCAGCTTTAAATGCCGTTTCCTACAACTCTGTCTAGCCAACATGTCAGTGATGTAATGGACGTTGCTGAGGAATCGTGATGCAGTCCCAAAAGGATACAAAGTTCAAACAAAGAGTCGTAGCCACCAACCGGATCGGAAACCTCAATACCAACAGGAAAAAAAACTCAAATAAAGAATCGTAGTTAACATCCTGATCTGAAAGCTCAGAG
>NC_134878.1:390000-395000 GCF_041734735.1 Babylonia areolata | reverse complement strand
AACGGAAATGTTGGAGAGGGACTTTTCTTTGACGTTGCCATTATCATTTTTTTTTTATCATTATTATTATTATTATTATTATCGTTTCTTCTTTTCGTTCCATGAATCCCGCATTTTCATCAGTAGTTTTTTCGCTGTTGGCCTGTCTCTCTGTCATCGTTCCACTATATTCTTGTTTTCCTGATTTCATTATTTGTTCCTCTCTCTCTCTCTCTCTCTCTCACTCTCTCCCCCCAGCCCCCTATCCGCCTTTCAGGAATCCTCCTCCTCCCCCTCCTTCTCCCGCCCCAACGCCAGTCAACCAAACCCGCACTCAGGTAGAAGCAACAAAGCCACCTCTCTGACGTCACAAAGAAAGAACACTCAGGTAGAAGCAACAAAGCCACCTCTCTGACGTCACAAAGAAAGAACACTCAGGTAGAAGCAACAAAGCCACCTCTCTGACGTCACAAAGAAAGAACACTCAGGTAGAAGCAACAAAGCCACCTCTCTGACGTCACAAAGAAAGAACACTCAGGTAGAAGCAACAAAGCCACCTCTCTGACGTCACAAAGAAAGAACACTCAGGTAGAAGCAACAAAGCCACCTCTCTGACGTCACAAAGAAAGAACACTCAGGTAGAAGCAACAAAGCCACCTCTCTGACGTCACAAAGAAAGAACACTCAGGTAGAAGCAACAAAGCCACCTCTCTGACGTCACAAAGAAAGAACACTCAGGTAGAAGCAACAAAGCCACCTCTCTGACGTCACAAAGAAAGAACACTCAGGTAGAAGCAACAAAGCCACCTCTCTGACGTCACAAAGAAAGAACACTCAGGTAGAAGCAACAAAGCCACCTCTCTGACGTCACAAAGAAAGAACACTCAGGTAGAAGCAACAAAGCCACCTCTCTGACGTCACAAAGAAAGAACACTCAGGTAGAAGCAACAAAGCCACCTCTCTGACGTCACAAAGAAAGAACACTCAGGTAGAAGCAACAAAGCCACCTCTCTGACGTCACAAAGAAAGAACAGTTCGATGCAATGAATATGGACAGAATTATTAGATCCGCATTAAACTTGTACTTAGTGTTTCTGATATTGCTCTACATAAAATCCAATCATGCAGAAAGGGACTGTGTCCTTTGTGTCGGTCTGCTCGATGAGATAAACTGCAGTTGTGTTTTGATGTCCACCAGTTCCAGCAGATTTGGGGCAACATGCATTCCTCCAGACATTGCCATCGACCATCAGTTATCAGGCCTGCCTTGCTTTTGACATTAACAGAAAAGAAAACATAAATCGAAATCTAGCACTGTATTTGTGGAATTCCTTCAAAAGAATGTGTACGTTATCACAGCACGCCAGCATGGTGTTGAAATATGTGTGTGTGTGTGTGGCCCCCTGACAGGTGTGAATGTCGCGTAATGTTTCATGTAAATTAGCCCCCTTTAAATGGGGTCTTGGCCTTTTCTTGAATAAATCATCGTTTGTCGTTATCGTTATCGTTGACTCTGCCACCTCTTTCCCTCTCTCTGCACTCCCCTCCCTCCCCCCTCTCCCCCCATCCACATCCACCTTTTAGAACATCCTCCACCTCCTCCTTCACCTCCTCCTCCTCCTCCACCTCCTCCTCCATCTCCTCCTCCTCCTCCACCTCCTCCTCCACACCTCCTCCTCCTCCTACACCACCTCCTCCTAACCTTCTCCTCCTCCTACACCTCCTCCTCCTCCTCCACCTCCTCCTCCATCTCCTCCTCCTCCTCCACCTCCTCCTCCTAACCTTCTCCTCCTCCTCCACCTCCTCCTCCTAACCTTCTCCTCCTCCTACACCTCCTCCTCCTCCTACACCTCCTCCTCCTAACCTTCTCCTCCTCCTACACCTCCTCCTTCTCCTACACCTCCTCCTCCTCCTCCTTCTACACCTCCTCCTCCTACACCTCCTCCTTCTACACCTCCTCCTCCTCCACCTCTTTATTCCACACCAGCGCCAGGCAGCCGAACAAGCAGCAGGGTCAGAACAACAAGCCATCTCTCTGGCGTTCCAGCAAAGAAAGAAGAGCCCGGCATTGCCAGTGCTGCATTATTCACAGGCTTTCCAGCCAGCACTGCAGGGCACCGCCCCCTGGCCCCACCAGCCGCACACAGTGAATCAACGACCGGCTTACTTTGAGACGGTGACTGCACTAACACTGGGGGGTAGACGGGGGTTCGGGTCCTGGTTTTGTCAGCAAAGCTCAACCGAGGTCAATAACCGTTTCATGATAATAACGGTGATAATGATGATAACAATGATGATGATGATGATGATGACGGTGATGATGATGATGATGATAATAATAATAATGATGATGATTATGATGATGATGATGATGATAATGACGAGGAGGAGAAGAAGAAGAAGAAGAAGGAGGAGGAGGAGGAGGAGGAGAAGGAGAAGAAGAAGATGATGATGATGATGACTGATGATGAAGAAGAAAAAGAAGAAGATGATGATGATGATGACTGATGATGAAGAAGAAAAAGAAGATGATGATGATGACTGATGATGATGAACAAGAAGAAGAAGAAGACAGGTTGACGCTCTTACCTCCCAGCTAGGGAGCTCAGGGCGTTTATTACAGAAAGCTCCTGGGCAACCACGAGATCAAATTCACAACCGTAAAGATCCTGTGATGTCCATGTCGGAGTTCGTTGGCTTACTCAGCAAGAGTTGGCATGCACCAACTGCGACAAAAATCATCAGCAAATTGACGTTGCTCGTCCAACAGACAGAACAGTGGGTGGTGCCGGTCAGAGGCGGGAGAAGCTGCTGGCAAAGTGGGCCAGATGATGGGGATATGAATCAATAGGAATTCTCACCGCCTCAGGGATTCCCGACTCATCATTTGCAGACACACCGATACACATGACCTTATGTAGTACGGTACTTCGCTAACACCCATTTTCTTCTGCCTGCTTCACATTCTATATGGTACAATAATGCAGTCTGTAGAAATATTGTACAGGGAATCCAGATCTGTTGGCAGATATCACCCCTGCGTGACGGGAGGAAATAAATCTTTGGGAATCATAATAGGATTCTCTCTCTCTCTCTCTCTCTCTCTCTCTCTCTCTATCTAAGCCACTCACATACAATCACACACACACACACACACACACACACACACACACACACACACACTCACTCACTCACTCACTCACACTCATACCCGATTTGTTTTATTTTACACGCACACCGTAACTTAAATGTCGTTGTATGAATTAGGAATTTGATATTTTTAGCAGCAGCATCACAACCACCACCACCACCACCACCACCACCACCATCATCATCACCACCACCACCACCACCACCACCACCATCATCATCATCACCACCACCACCACCACCATCATCATCATCAGCAGCAGCAGCAGCACCACCACCACCACCACCATCATCACCACCCCCACCATCATCATCACCACCACCACCACCACCACCACCACCATCATCATCAGCAGCAGCAGCAGCAGCACCACCACCACCACCATCATCACCACCCCCACCACCATCATCATCATCATCATAAACATCATCATCACCACCACCACCATCATTATCATCATCATCATCATCGTCATCATCACCATCATCATAAACATCATCATTATCGTCATCATCATTCGAGAGAAAGATCCCCCGCGCCGTCTTACGAAGTATAAGTACAGAAATAATGTAGAAATTTGGATGTGTTTTTTTTCCTTCAAATTTCAAATGAAAGGTTCGATTGGATGCTGCAAATAAAACAACGACGATCATCATCATGACAAACAAATGCGTGTGTGTGAAAGTGTGTGTATGTGGTATGTGGTATGTGTGGTGTGTGTGTGTGTGTGTGTGTGTGTGTGTGTGTGTGTGTGCGTGCGTGCTTGCGTGCGTGCGTCCGTGCGTGCGTGCGTGTGTGTGCGTGCGTGCGTACGTGCGTGCGTCCGTGCGTGCGTGTGTGTGTGTGTGCGTGCATGTGTGTTAATGTGTACGGTCCCCAAATCAAGCTTCAGAGAGCATCTCGCGAAACGTACACAACTGAACGAAAACAGTCGGGAGGGAAAACACCAACAACAAAACAACAGAAAACCTTACCAGTTCACTGCACACAGCAGTTTCCCTCCAGAGGACTATCCTTGATTCCTGACCACAGACACAACTGACCTGGACATGAGGTCCTCCGGACAAATCTAGACACCTGTGCACAATATCAAGTCATTACGGTTCTGCCGTTTTCGTCAAAACACAAACCACCACCCTCAGCTTAATCAGTCTGTTCACACCAGCGGGTTGCTTGCAAGACTGCTCGGTTGCAAGCAACCTCTCAGTTCTATAACATCAGATTCTTCAATCACCTGTTTAGTTCCCGTCTCAAAAGACATTGACGAATGGGGATCAGGGCCGCAGTTTAATTCTTTTTTCTTTCTTTGTTGTTTGTTCCCTTTTCCGTTACAGCCACTTCAGTTCCTTTGTATTTTCGTCCCTGCACATTCTGAACACATTCGTATTTTCAGATACACGGGACAGGCAGGCCTATTCTCCAAAATGATTCGCCATCATCACAACTTGGGGTTTTCTCAGCACCGAACAATCTGCCCGCACGGTCAGGAAGGCCACGACTGGAATGAACACAGCTGCTTTTTCTTTCGCACGTGCGTCACGTCACGAGGAGGTCCATGGTTACCGGTGTCATGGCAATGAGGAGCCTTTTCTAGATTTGACCCGATTTTTTCCCCAAGAAATGTTTTTTGGTTCGAATGTCTTTTTTTGCGCCAGGTTAATTGTGTGTATGTGTGTGAGTGTGAGTGAGTGAGTGAGTGAGTGAGTGTGTGTGTGTGTGTGTGTGTGTGTGTGTGTGTGTGTGTGTGTGTGTGTGTGTGTGTGTGTGTGTGATTTGTGTGTGTACGCGCATGCGCGTGTGTGTGGTTGTATGTGTGTCACAAAAATGTGTGTGTGTGTGTGTGTGTGTGTGTATGTGTGTGTGCGTGCGT
>NC_134878.1:367500-385000 GCF_041734735.1 Babylonia areolata | reverse complement strand
TCACTCCGCCCACTGCCTGGGGGGGGGGGGGGGGGGGTCTTGCCACAGAACATGGATATTGTCTGTTTGTCTGTCTCTTATTTACATGATTATTTCTCGTTGGTTATGTGTGTGTGTGTGTGTGTGTGTGTGTGTGTGTGTGCGTGTGTGTGTGTGTGCGTGTGTGTGTGTGTGTGTGTGTGTGTGTGTGTGTGTGTGTGTGTGTGTGTGTGTGTGTGTGTGTGTGTTTTCTTCAGTTTAACGTCTATTCACTATAAGTGTTTTTAGACGGGTGTGTGTGTGTGTGTGTGTGTGTGTGTGTGTGTGTGTGTGTGTGTGTGTGTGTGTCTGTCTGTCTGTCTGTCTGTGTGTTCCTGTGTGTCTCTGTGTGTGTACACGTGCGCGTGTATTGTGAAACGTGCGTGTGTACTGTGAAAGACAGAGCTAAAGATTTGACGTTGTTCATATCCTTTGTTAAGTTTAATAAGCCATGTGTGTTCACGTGTGTTTTCATTCTTGATTCTGTCTCAGCAGACACCAAACTGTCCCTTGTTAGGGATGAATACACCCCGTTAAACAGTTCCGATCGGAAACATGATTTTGTTTCTTGAATAAAACACTTCGTTGTGGAACCAAAGTGGGAAAAGCATTCCAGGGGACATAACCCATAATCATTATTCTCTACAGATTGGTCTCCCGTGTTCTCATTTTCTTTTTCTTTCTTCCTTCTCTCTCTCTCTCTCTCTCTCTCTCTCTCTCTCTTCTTTTTCTTTTTTTTACACCGCGCGCACACCCACACCCACACAGAGAGAGAGAGAGAGAGTGAGAGAGAGAGAAAGAGAGAGAGAGAGAGAGATTGTGTATGTGTGTAAGACGGAGAGAGAGAGAGTGTGTATGTGTGTAAGACGGAGAGAGAGAGAGTGTGTGTGTGCAAGAGAGAGAGAAGAGTGTGTGTGTGTGCGTGCGTGCGTGTGTGTGTGTGTGTGAGAGAGAGAGAGAGAGAGAGAGAGAGAGAGAGAGAGAGAGAGAGACGGGCGCAAAAGCCGAGTGGTTCAAGCGTTGGACTTTCAATCTGAGGGTCCCGGGTTCGGATCTCGGTAACGGCGCCTGGTGGGTAAAGGGTGGAGATTTTTCCGATCTCCCAGGTCAGCATATGTGCAGACCTGCTAGTGCCTGAACCCCCTTCGTGTGTATACGCACGCAGAAGATCAAATACGCACGTTAAAGATCCTGTAATCCATGTCAGCGTTCGGTGGTTTATGGAAGCAAGAACATACCCAGCATGCACACCCCCGAAAACGGAGTATGGCTGCCTACATGGCGGGGTAAGTAAACAAACGGTCATACACGTAAAATGTTGCATGTCTATATGAGTATACTGGTGTGTGCGTGACTGAAACCTGATTGAATGACACAGGAAACGAATGATGAGCGCGGCAAAATGGCAGCCCGCGTCAGTCGGCTCTACCCAGGTAGGCAGCCTGTGGTGCAAATGATCTTGTGTTTGTAAAGCGCTTAGAGCTTGGTCTCCGACCGAGGATAGGAGCTATATAAGTATCCATATCATCATCATCATCAGAGAGGGAGAGAACGAGAGAGAGAGAAAGAGAGAGTGTGTGTGAGAGTCCGTGTGTGTGTGTTGTCTTCAATTTTATATCTTAAGTGTGTGTGTGTGTGTGTGTGTGTGTGTGTGTGTGTGTGTGTGTGTGTGTGTGTGTGTGTGTGTGTGTGTGTGTGTGTGTGTGTGTGTGTGTTCTTTAATTTTATGTTTTTAAGTGTGTCTGTGTCTGTGTGTGATTTGTTCAGACCAGGAAGGAGCACAACTGAACAAATCTTCAACTTGAGGTTGCTATGTGAGAGGTACCATCAACACCAACAAGACCTCTACCACGTCTTCATTGATTTTAAGAAGGCATTTGACAGGGTCTGGCATGCAGCTTTGTGGGCTACCATGAATCTGTACAACATCAACGCCAACCTGATCAGACTGATACAGCACCTCTATGACAAAGCCACCAGCGCCGTCTACCTCAACAATAGCATCGGGGACTGGTTCAGAACCACAGTCGGAGTGAGACAAGGCTGTCTACTCTCCCCAACACTCTTCAACATCTTCTTAGAAAGAATAATGACTGACGCACTGGAAGAGCATGTAGGAACAGTCAGCATAGGCGGCAGAACAATCACAAACCTACGTTTTGCCGACGACATTGATGGACTGGCTGGAAAAGAAGAAGAACTGGCAAGCCTGGTCAAACATCTAGACAAAGCCTCCACATCGTATGGAATGCAAATCAGTGCGGAGAAAACCAAACTGATGACTAACAACACCAACGGCATCAGCATTGACATCAAAGTCAACGACGAAAAGCTTAAAACAGTCCACAGCTTCAAATATCTGGGAGCAATCGTGTCAGGTGAAGGATGTAAACCAGAAGTACTCTCGAGAATTGCCCAAACAACAACGGCACTCAACAAGCTGAACACCATCTGGAACAACAAAAACATCGCTCTCAGCTCAAAAATCAGACTGATGCGTTCCCTGGTTATATCAATATTGCTCTACGCCTGCGAGACTTGGACCCTGACTGCAGACATCGAGAGAAGAATCCAAGCTGTCGAGATTTATTTATTTATTTATTCAGACTTCTTGCTATAGCGCATATTCTTGAAGCTCTATGCGCTTTACAATAGCACTAAAAACATTCACTCAAACGTCCCCACACAAACATATGCATATAATTTGAAATATAGGCGAGAGAGAAAAATTAAAATAGGGCATGTCAGTTGATTAAATCAAGAAATGCAACAGGTATTTTAAAAAAAAAAAAAAAGAAAAAAAAAAAGGTGAAGGTGTGTGTGTGTGTGTCTGTGTCTGTGTCTGTGTGCCCCGCGCGTGCGTGCGTGCGCGTGTTTTCGTGGTTTGTTTCAAGTTCATGAGAAAACCGCCCAAACCCACAAACCTTGGGAAGGTGAACGTTCAGGCAGTCGGTGAAGCAGTCTTCAAAAGTTCTGTAACCCTGGGAGAACACCTAACAACAGGCGGAGCAAACCCGAGTTACCTCCCGTGTCCCACTCTATTTTTGTCACAGGCCGGGGAGGCTGGAGACGAAGGGTCATGTTTTGGGTATTGTTTGCTTTGTCTTTGAAACATTGTTTTTAATTTGTCTCAGTGCTGCTATGTCACGAGACATATCCGAAATTGTTGCGATAACAGAACATGTCACGCTACAGAAATAGGTCAAACCATACAGACTTTACAGTCATGCATCACAGATGTCAGATCATGGATGACAGATCACAAACTCAAACTAAATGATAAGACAGAGGCACTTCTCATTCACTCAAAGCGCTCATTTTCTGACTTGCCTAAGCCATTTTCTATCTTGGTAGGAACCTCAGACATACCTTTCTCAGCATCCGCATGCAGTTTAGGGTACATGCTTTCAGATGACATGACACTTGACACACACACCAACCACATTTGTTGGTCAGCATATGCAGCACTCCAACAAATCAGTTTCATCCGCAAATATCTTACAACATAAACCACAAAGACATTGATCTGTTCATTTGTCCTTTCTAGATTAGATTATGGAAATGCTCTTCTTGCCCACTGCCCCAAACACTATGTTGACAAACTTCAAAAAGTTCAAAACTCTGCAGCACGACTCGCACTCAAGGCAAGGAAACGTCAACACATCACTCCCCTACTCGCTTCCCTTCACTGGCTCCCCTTTCAGGCACGAATACAATACAAAATCTCAGTCCTTTTTCACAATTTCTTCACCGATTCTTGTCCTGTCTATCTGTCAGATCTACTTTCTGTCTGTTCACCACCCAGACAACTCCGTTCTTCAAATGACATGCGCACAATGTCTGTTCCAAGAATTCGCACAAGAACTTATGGTGAACGCTCCTTTTCTTTTGTTGCACCAAAACAATGGAATTCACTGCCCTCACACATTGGTCACACCCCAACACCCGCATTCAAAAGACATCTTTTCAAGTTGTATCTTTCCAAGTAGAGCTTTTCCATCTGTATATGTTTGCTGTTATTTGATCGCTGGGTGTGCTCTTGGAGTTGATTTGTGTGCATTTGTGATGATTTTGGTGTGGTTCTGTGAGGCCTGGTTCCTGGTGCATGTTTTGACCAGGGTGAATGTGATATGTTTTATCGTGTTGTGATTTTCGGCCAATGTGATGTTAGACTATGATACTGCCTGTGGTGATTTTACAGTATATGAGTATGTATATGTGTATATATATGTGTGTATGTATGTATGTATGTGTGTGTGTGTGTGTGTGTGTGTGTGTGTGTGTGTGTGTGCGTGTGTGTGTGTGTAAGACTTAGTTTGAAGTATGTAGATTTTAGCCAGCGTGATGTGAGATAGTCTGAAATATGCATTTTAGCAAATTTGATGTGAGACTATGTCTATTTATTCATTTTATTCTATTTTCTTTTCTTTCATTTTTAATCTATTTAATTTTTTATACATATTTTTTCAGCCTTAGATGTGTATATCTTACTGTAAAGCGCGGTGAGCCCCATTTGAGATGGGGTACTGCGCTATATAAGCATGCATTTTATTATCATTATTATTAATATCTATATGATAAGATAAGTTTAAAGTCACAATTTCTGCGTGTTTTTTTCTCTCTGTCATGAAGTAAAGGTTTTCATGTCCCATAGCTGTTTTCCACCATGGGGTCGGGGGACACGAAGTGGTTGGCTTTATTGCTTACGTAAGTAGATTTTAGGTCATGGTGACTGGTCCCATACTTTTTAGATTAAATGAATGTGTGTCATGGATATAAATAAACAAATGATTAAATAAACTTTTTTTCTCTCAAGTTAATGTGATTAATCGAGCAGTCATGGTGACCGCCGTCTTCAATAAGGTTGTGACGTCACAGACACGGAGACACTTTCGCTTTTGGCTGACCTGCGAAGCAGATCAGGAACCGAGTCTCTTGAAAAATACTGTACATGGACTTTCTGGCAAAACAATGATAATTATGATAATGGAGTGCTGCTGTTCCCTCACAGAGAGGCTCACGGTGCTTCACAAATTAAATATAACAATAAAGAAACAACAATTCTGAAGAAAATCAAATTAACTAACAATTACTGATCGCGCTCCACAAGTTACATGTTTCAAAAGAGAAGCAACAGTCATTAGAAAATAATCAACCACGAAGAAACAGTCACCATCCTCGCATCATAAACAGCACAGACGCACGCACAGAAAAGAAGAAAAACTTCGCAATGTCTGTGTTGGAATTGATTTTGGCTTATTTCCATACAATTCTGAACCCGAGTAAAGGAAAAAGAGTTAAGAGAACCTGCTGAAAAATCGAAAAGTCAACAACACACACACTTAAAAGTTGTGAGTGCCGAAGTGGAAACTGCGTGTTAGCCCACTGATTCCATCATGCCAGGAAAAAGCACATATTGCAGAGACAAGGATTTGACTGTCGCAACTTTTTAAAACGATGAATATGATGGTTCAATAAGCCCTTAAGGTCAACTTGTTCGTGGCTGTGGTCTTAGCCGAGCAATCCTGGAAGTTGGCTTTGAGTAGTCCATGTGACGTCATGATGACCTATTTCTGTCTTCTTTCTAGAGAGCCAAGCCCATGCAGTATATTGACAGCCTGAGTTGTGCGGGGTTGATAGTTCAAATCAATATAACTGCTTTAATTCGCAGATGTGTTCAGTTTAATGTGTGGCTTGATTCATGTCCACTGTGTCCAGGGCTCCGCACTGAAAGGCAGTGTACAATCCTCTCCTTCCGCCATCTTCACCTTCACCAACTGAAGTCAGGTACCCGTTCACACAGGTGTCATACATTTTGATGATAAGTAATATCAATAAACTAGCCTTTATATTTCTGAATATATAGTTTAATGCACAGTTCTCATGATGTTATGAAAGAACCAATTCACATGAAGGGCATTTGGGGTCTTTGGTGTTAGGTTTGTAATAGAAGGGGGTTCACATATTCATTCACTGTTTTGGTGTTAGGTTTGTAATAGAAGGGGGTTCACATATTCATTCACTGTCTTGGTGATTTCGCGAATTAACTGATTTATTAATACAGTTTACAACCCGGCTAACTACAAAGACTACCGAAACAAGAACAGCAAGCAACAATCCAAAACGACCCAAAAGCCAACAACATCATCAACAGCTGCGACCATTCAATCCCTTTCTCAAAACGAACAAACAAAAAGCAATGATTTTAGCAGCCAGTCCTTTCGGAACACCTTTCAGTAGGACAGAAATCCCAACAAACTTTAACTAACAGTTTCATGCAATCTTTCAACATCATGCCCAACACATAAATAATGTGCAAATGAGACATTCTCCGGTGCTACAATCTTGGGCACAATCTTTCTTACAGATACACGACAGTAACTATGTCAAAGATTAAGTGCTACAATCTTGGGCACAATCTTTCTTACAGATACACGACAGTAACTATGTCAAAGATTAAGTGCTACAATCTTGGGCACAATCTTTCTTACAGATACACGACAGTAACTATGTCAAAGATTAAGTGCTACAATCTTGGGCACAGTCTTTCTTACAGATACACGACAGTAACTATGTCAAAGATTAAGTGCTACAATCTTGGGCACAATCTTTCTTACAGATACACAGACAGTAACTATGTCAAAGATTAAGTGCTACAATCTTGGGCACAATCTTTCTTACAGATACACGACAGTAACTATGTCAAAGATTAAGTGCTACAATCTTGGGCACAATCTTTCTTACAGATACACGACAGTAACTATGTCAAAGATTAAGTGCTACAATCTTGGGCACAATCTTTCTTACAGATACACGACAGTAACTATGTCAAAGATTAAGTGCTACAATCTTGGGCACAATCTTTCTTACAGATACACAGACAGTAACTATGTCAAAGATTAAGTAACGCACACAAAATTTTTCATCCAACTCGAGTCCAAAAACAAACAAACAAAAAAACAACAACTTAGTTTCCATGAGATAAAGAAACATCTAGGTAGATTTTTTTTTTTTTTTAATATAGCTGTGGATTTTTTTTTTTTTTTTTATACCTGCAAAATGTTTCCCGTATTCTAAGGGCTTTTTTGCAGGAGAGAACTGTCACGACGGAAAAGCGTCGTGTGCGTGTGATGATGTTGGCCTAACCACTAGTATTGGTTGCCGCGTACAATTCGGTGCAAGTCCTGCGTCGACGGACAGCACTTAAGACGGAATGCCTTCCATGCATTCTTTCTGAGACAGGTCATGAAAAACAGAAGACGAAAAAAAAGAAAAAAGAAAAAAAAAGAAGAAGAAGAAAAACCGGTAAAGCAGGACAGAACATGCCCGTGTTCATGTTTTGTTCAAACACAGGACCTTGACTTGCACTCGACCAATGCATGTTGTAAAATATCTCTGTAATGCTCTACATCACGGCCAGTTTTATCTCTTAACAGAGGTGCTAAATCTGATGTCGACGCCACTTGTACTTCAGACATATCTTCAGTCATGACATACGGCACTGCACATGTACACCAAGGTGTGATTTGAACTGTATTTTATTGAAAACCTGTCACGATACAATTTTAAGATTACAGCTGGACACGAAAAATTATGAAGTCCTGCCTTTATATAGAACATAAACGATGGGCACCAACTCGTGACAAAGGTCTCTGGAGACCACCTGATTAGTTATGTTTTCATCGGGTTAAACGGTTACCGTCACACAGCTTTTTCATGTGCACTGTCTCCAGGGCACAATGGAAAGGCTAAATCCTCTCCACCCGCCGTTTTATCCTTCCCCAACCGAAGTGGGGTACCCGTTCACAGCTGGGTGGAGTGAGGACATGGGAGTGAAGTGCCTTTCTCAGTCACAACACCATGCCGAACCGGGGACTGGAACTGTGGCGTGTCCTGTTTGTTGGCTTTGTTACATAGAGGTGTTTTGGTTCTGTTACATAGAGGTGTTTGGGGTCTGTTACACAGAGGTGTTTGGGGTCTGTTACACAGAGGTGTTTGGGGTCTGTTACATAGAGGTGTTTTGGTTCTGTTACACAGAGGTGTTTGGGGTCTGTTACACAGAGGTGTTTTGGTTCTGTTACATAGAGGTGTTTTGGTTCTGTTACACAGAGGTGTTTGGGGTCTGTTACATAGAGGTGTTTGGGGTCTGTTACATAGAGGTGTTTTGGTTCTGTTACACAGAGGTGTTTTGGTTCTGTTACATAGAGGTGTTTTGGGTCTGTTACACAGAGGTGTTTGGGGTCTGTTACATAGAGGTGTTTGGGGTCTGTTACACAGAGGTGTTTGGGGTCTGTTACACAGAGGTGTTTGGGGTCTGTTACATAGAGGTGTTTGGGGTCTGTTACACAGAGGTGTTTGGGGTCTGTTACATAGAGGTGTTTGGGGTCTGTTACACAGAGGTGTTTGGGGTCTGTTCCACAGAGGTGTTTGGTTCTGTTACACAGAGGTGTTTGGGGTCTGTTACATAGAGGTGTTTGGGGTCTGTTACATAGAGGTGTTTGGTTCTGTTACATAGAGGTGTTTGGGGTCTGTTACATAGAGGTGTTTGGGGTCTGTTACACAGAGGTGTTTGGGGTCTGTTACACAGAGGTGTTTGGGGTCTGTTCCACAGAGGTGTTTGGTTCTGTTACACAGAGGTGTTTGGGGTCTGTTACATAGAGGTGTTTGGGGTCTGTTACACAGAGGTGTTTTGGTTCTGTTACACAGAGGTGTTTTGGTTCTGTTACACAGAGGTGTTTTGGTTCTGTTACATAGAGGTGTTTGGGGTCTGTTACATAGAGGTGTTTGGGGTCTGTTACATAGAGGTGTTTGGGGTCTGTTACACAGAGGTGTTTGGGGTCTGTTACACAGAGGTGTTTGGGGTCTGTTACACAGAGGTGTTTGGGGTCTGTTACACAGAGGTGTTTGGGGTCTGTTACACAGAGGTGTTTGGGGTCTGTTACATGGAGGTGTTTGGGGTCTGTTACACAGAGGTGTTTGGGGTCTGTTACACAGAGGTGTTTTGGTTCTGTTACACAGAGGTGTTTTGGTTCTGTTACACAGAGGTGTTTGGGGTCTGTTACACAGAGGTGTTTGGGGTCTGTTACACAGAGGTGTTTGGGGTCTGTTACACAGAGGTGTTTGGGGTCTGTTACATGGAGGTGTTTGGGGTCTGTTACACAGAGGTGTTTGGGGTCTGTTACACAGAGGTGTTTGGGGTCTGTTACACAGAGGTGTTTGGGGTCTGTTACACAGAGGTGTTTGGGGTCTGTTACATGGAGGTGTTTGGTTCTGTTACACAGAGGTGTTTGGGGTCTGTTACACAGAGGTGTTTGGGGTCTGTTACACAGAGGTGTTTGGGGTCTGTTACACAGAGGTGTTTGGGGTCTGTTTCACAGAGGTGTTTGGGGTCTGTTACATGGAGGTGTTTGGGGTCTGTTACATGGAGGTGTTTGGGGTCTGTTACATGGAGGTGTTTGGGGTCTGTTACATAGAGGTGTTTGGGGTCTGTTACATAGAGGTGTTTGGGGTCTGTTACATAGAGGTGTTTGGGGTCTGTTACATAGAGGTGTTTGGGGTCTGTTACACAGAGGTGTTTGGGGTCTGTTACACAGAGGTGTTTGGGGTCTGTTACACAGAGGTGTTTGGGGTTGTTGTTTTTTTCACTATGTGGCGCTGAGTTTGTCAGTGTTTCACCGCCATTGCCGGCTGTCCGTTGGACGATTCGAAATATCCGCTGTGTGGTGACGAACGAAGCGCCGTGAAGGTGCACCATTGACAGCGTTGGTTCACAGCACTGTACCTGCAAAACCACTTGACGCACGCGCCTACCTGTCACGAGGTTGATTCAGATAACGCTTCACCTCTACTTAGCCACTCACGCATACTTTCCCCCCTTACCTCCCCTGCTGCCCTTCAGTCCTCCAACCCGCAGTGCTTCAGGGAAAAGAAAAAAAAAACGATTTAAAAAAAACAAAACAAAACAAGAGAGGCAAGGCCTTCAAGACTCACTTGTGATACACTTTAAAAAAATTTTAATCGTTAAAATGTGTTCTGTATTTGTTATTATAAAGCTTGGTTAAAAAAAAAAAAAAGTCCTAACCCGCGTGTTCGGGTGAGAAGAAACTGTCTTACCCATTTCACTATCGTGGCTCCTTAACTGACGTTCTAAAATTAAATATTTGAACAGTTTTTTTAAAGGGTGATAAATCAATTGCGGTATTTGCAATTAGAATGCTGTTTAAATCATATTATTCTGGTGTATCTTGGGCATTAAAAAAATCTTTAAGGGCAATAAAAAAATTCTTTTTAAGTCCACGGTAAAGGAGACGTGGCTATCGTCGCAATCACACTGCAACATTTAGACGTTTTCTCTAGATCTAGATAGATGTACAAGTTCAGTTACACCCGCCGGGAATGTAGTATGACACGGTAGATTCGATTTCTCTTTTATGTTCATTCTAGTTTTATAGTTTTAAAGTTTATATGAAAATTTAGTATTTTGTTAAACTAATAACATGTAGAGCCAAGTACAAGTACTTCTAAACGTCGTATGAAGTGAAAAGGACTTCATTTTGAGAAAAGTCAAGACTGGAAATTTTTTCGTTTCATCGTGATCAGTTCAAGGGTATTAACTCGCATGGTTTACAATTTTTAACTGTGAATTCCGACTGATTCTGTGGATATTTTTATGGCAGTTTGGGGCATAATCCAGTAAGTGATGAGGCGTTCACAAATCTTTCTCTGAATAAATATTTAACGGTCTCCTTCTTCAACTTTCCATCACATGTTATTGTGTATTGTCGATTGAATATAGGATTGAACGGGCAGGTCAACAACTTGAAACAAAATGGCGTCGTTCGCGTTCGCGAAGAATATGAGCACGCACTTTCTTCTTCTTCTTCCTTTGTACAACCAACATCATTTTATTGATGGTTCTGTTGTAGTTTGAGAGGTTGCTGGGGATTGCGCTGTTGTGAGGATTGGGAAAAAAAAAAAAAAAAAAAAAAAATCTCTCTTTCTTTTTTCTCGTTTCTTCTTCCTTTCTTTTTGCGACCTGGCCAGCCAGTGTACGTTCAGCGTGCACTGACATGATGCCAAGCCTCTGCATCAGCTGTGAGCGGGGGGAGGGGGGGGGGGGGGGGGCGGGGGGTGATTTGGGGTGTATGGGTGGTTAGGAGGAGGGGGGGGGAATGGGGGGGGGGTGGGTGGGGGGGATTCACTTTTAGAGATGAGAGGCCAGTCTGGACTTGAAGCAGTCCAGTGACTCGGCTGTCACAACTTCCTGAGGCAGCTTGTTCCATTCTGGTATGGTCCTTGGGAAGAATGCCATCTGCCTGTACAGTGTTGTGCAGGAGGGAATGTCGTAGCTCAGGCTGTTGTTCGTTCTACAGCTCAGCCTGCTCTTAGATGGCTTGGGCAGGTACTTGGAGTTGATGGAGATGATACCATGGTGGAATTTGTAGAACATCTCCAAGCGGGCTTTCTTGCGGCGCTGTTGTAAGGGAGGCCAATTGAGTGAATTGAGGATGGAGTCCACGCATGATGTTTGGCGGTGGCGATTTGAGACCCATCTTGCTGCTCTCCGTTGGATCTTCTCGAGGGCCTCAACCTCGTTTGCAGTGTAGGGATCCCAGACGCTGGCTGCATACTCAAGAAGTGGGCGAACAAGGGCTTTGTACGCAGTTTCCTTTGTCTTCTTGTTGCTGATCTTGAGGTTGCGCCGGACGAAGCCTAGGGTCTTGCTGGCTTTCTTGGTGATGGAGTCAATGTGGGATTCCCACTGCATACTTTCCTGAATGTTGACGCCCAGGTACTTTGTGGTGCTGACGTTTTCAATCTTTTGGCCATGTAGCTCATACGCAGGGGCGGTCTTGTCCCTTTTCCGGGAAACTCTCAGCGTTGAGCACTTCTGTGGATGAAACTCCATGGACCACTTCTCCTCCCAGGTGGTAAGGGAGTGTAGATCTTCTTGCAGCACTTGCTCGTCATTTTTCTTCATGATGGTCTTGCTGCACAGGGTGTCATCGGCAAATAGGCGGATCTTCGACTTGATGCCATCAGGAAGGTCATTTATGTATAGAAGAAAAAGACTCGGCCCTAGAACCGAGCCTTGAGGGACGCCAGATTCCACGGGTAGAAGGTCGGATCTTGTTCCTTCCACTACCACAGCCTGCTGTCTGTCCTTGAGAAAGTCCTTGATCCAGGCATTGGTGCGTCCTCTGATGCCGTAACGACATAGTTTGTGAACAAGTAGGGTATGGCTAACTTTGTCGAACGCCTTTGAGAAGTCGAGGATGATAGTGTCCTCCTGGTTTCCCTTCTCTATCTCTCTAGTCGCTTCTTCCACATACCCTAAGAGTTGCGTTTCACATGACCGTCCGCGTCGGAAGCCGTGCTGCTCTGGACAGAGAATCTCATTGTTCTCAAGATGGGACATGATGTGGCTGGTGATATATTCCATCAGCTTGCAGGCTATGCAGGTGAGGGAGATGGGGCGGTAGTTTGCAGCTTTGTATTTTTCTCCCTTTTTAAAGACAGGTGTGATGTTGGCCTGTTTCCAGTCCTGTGGCAGGGTGCCGGAGGAGTATGAAATGCGGTAGAGCAGGGTGAGGGCTGGAGTGATCTCCTCTGCAACGGTCTTCAAAAGTCTGGGGGTAATGCCGTCTGGGCCACAGGCTTTATTGGGGTTGAGGTTGAGCAGGAGTTTTCTAACTCCATCTTCTGTGATGTTTATATCAGCGCATGATGGATAGTCTAGAGGGTTTGGTCCAGGGGGGCACTGCTGTTCGAATTCTTCAGCTGTAATGGTGTGTTTGGGGCTGAATACTGAGTGGAACTGGATATTTAAGATCTGGGCTCGCTCTCTGGGGTCAGAGATGAGTTTCCCGGCTTCTTTAAGTGGGGAGACGCCCACTCCTTCTGTTCTTCTTGCTTTGATGAAGCTCCAGAACTTCTTCTTGGAGGTGGTCTGGTTTTCTCCTTCGTCAGAGATCAGGCCTTCTACGTGTCTCCAGTAGGCGCGACGTAGACGTTTCTGGATAAGGCGCTTGAGTGCCTTAAATTCCTGTTTGAGGGCCTCATCTCCGTTTTTGAATGTGTATAAATATGTGTACGCAATTGATTTTTGCCCATGACCTTCAGGGCTCAGCCAATAGATATATAAAGTCCACTCGTAGTATTGATTTTAGTATTTTCCGAAAAAGACCACTTGGGCGAATGAACATAGTGAAAGCCCTGTACACTGAGAGTGAAACACACAAGCTTTTTTATGTATTGAGTATAATTTCAAAATGCAATGTTTAAGATGAGAAAGATCAGTTTAAAGCAAATTAAGTCCCCTAGCATTAATTACAGATTAATTTCTCTTTTTTACTATCTGCACCAAAACGTTTGCAAAATAAATAAAACTTCCATGCTTAGCAAAAGAAGTTCCTGTTTGAACAAAAAATGATAATAATGATTGCTCTTGTTGTTGTGTCAGAATACCAGATCAAAGTGCCAAGTTTAGAGAATACAAAAAATATAGATATTACAGTAAATGCAGTTTGCATATAATTTGGCTTCTTTTTTCATTTTTTTGTGCCCATCCCAGAGGTGCAATATTGTTTTAAACAAGATGACTGGAAAGAACTGAATTTTTCCTATTTTTATGCCGAATTTGGTGTCAACTGACAAAGTATTTGCAGAGAAAATGTCAAGTTTACCACAGACACACAGACACAGACACACACACACACACACACACACACACACACACACAGACAACTGAACACCGGGTTAAAACATAGACTCACTCTGTTCACACAAGTGAGTCAAAAAACCGCGTTCAGTACAGTTCAGTTAACTGCTCGAGGAGGCGCCACTGCGTGCAGACAAATCCATATACGCTACACCACATCTGCTAAGCAGATGCCTGACCAGCAGTGTAACCATACGCACTTAGTCACACCTTGAGGTACATTTAAAAAAAAAAAAAGAAAGTAAAATAAGAAGCAAAATAAGATTCAAAAGTTAATAAATTGATAAGCAATTAATTAATGATTTCATAACTTAGAATAGTAAACAAACAAGAGAGGCAAGGCCTTAAAGACTCACTTATGACATGCACTTGCTACGATAATTGAATCAAAACACACAAAACAATATTTGCAAAACAAAAGTCATTAGCATCTCCCAACATAGAAATATAGACCACACAAAGTTGTGCTGGATTTCACATTGTTTTTTGTTGTTGTTGTTGTTGTTGTTGTTTGTTTGTTGTTTTTTTGTTTTTGTTTTTTCACTTTTTTTTCAAAATTATAGTCACAAAGGAAAAAAAAAATCATTTCTTACTCACACTTGCTTTTGTTTAAATGAAAGAGGAAATGCACCTAAGTGTGACCAACATACAGACACACACAAGATAGGTAATAAAGTTAAGTTACATTTTATACATGTATGAATATATAAGATATTACGTAATGCATTATAAGCTTAATCATAGAGAAAATAATTAATACAATGTGAAAATACTCAATATGGGTATTAACAATGTGCCTGTTTGCTTTATGATTACAATTAGTATTAGAAAAATCACATTCACAACACATTTTCATCATATTACAGATTTTTGTAATAACCCTGATTCAGTAAGACCCAACACACACACACACACACACACATACATATATATATATATATATATATATATATATATTTGAACATGCAACTGCATTACATGCTCACACATGAAAATCAAAATTCAAATGATAAATATAGGTCAGTTACATTTTATACATGTATTTATGTAAATACATAAGATGTAACTGAACAGTGAGCTTTTTACTATGTATGAAAAACAAAAAATGTTAATTACATAATTATAAGCTTATAATTGTTGAGTAAAAGTGTAATACAGTGTGAAAAAATAAATATAGATATTAACAATGTGCATGGCTACGTGTTTCAAATGATTCTTCAAACTCAAATTTGCTTTAAAAATAAATATAGATATTAACAATGTGCATGGCTGTTTGTTTCAAATGATTGTTCAAACTCAAATTTGCTTTTTGTTTAAGTGAAAAAGGATTCAACTTTATAAAAGAAATAAAGTTTAGTTACATTCCATACACAAGATGCATGGTTCAACCCCCCGGAATGGATCAGTCAGGCCAGGGTCTGTTTCCCAGCAGTCTGAAATCATTTATGTAAACTGCTATCAGTCATACTACATTATTGTTACAGAACCTCTCTCTCTCTCTCTCTCTCTCTCTCTCTCTCTCACACACACACACACACACACACACACACACACACACACACAAATAGACACACACAGATACACACATGTGAACACAACAAACAACTCTTTCATTTAATAAATATCTATGTATCCTCATGTATAAAGATTTTTTTCTTGTAATCTGTGTGTGTGTGTGTGTGTGTGTGTGTGTGTGTGTGTGTGTGTGTGTCATGCACCTCTAATTCAGTAAATACATACCACATTTGAATCTATTTTGTGCTCAAAACATGTGTACACAAATACATAATATATATATATATATATATATATATATATATATATATATATATATATATATATATATATATATATATATGCACAGCAATCTTTCATTTATCATATATCTATTATCCTCATGAATAAAGAATTTTATCTTGTAATCTCTCTCTGTCTCTTTCTCATACACATCTAATTCAGTAATACATTCCACATTTGAAACTATTTTGTGCTCAATTATTGTTACAGAACCACACACACACACACACACACACACACACACACACACACACAGAGAGAGAGAGAGAGAGAGAGAGAGAGACATGTGAGCACAACAAGCAACTCTTTCATTTAATAAATATTTATGTATCCTAATGTATGAAGATATTTTTCTTGGTATCTCTCTCTCTCTCTCTCTCTCTCTCTCTCTCTGTGTCTCTCATATGTGTGTGTGTGTGTGTGTGTGTGAGCGAGTTTGAAGAAATTCAATAGCAAAGTTCAAATTCACAAGACATGTCATAGTATTCAGATCTATATTAAATTGTATGATATGAATAATATTGATTCAACCCACACATGTTCTGATCTTGATTATAAAGATGGTATCAAGTTGACAGGATCTGTTGTTCAGGATGGCTGTGTTTCAAAGGCGTGTGACACTGTGTTGTCTAGTCTGGTGTCGTTTTCGTAGTGCAGGGGTAGTCTGTCGCTGATGCAGAAACTGAGCCAGTGGGGAGTTGTCAGACTGGTCAGTTTTGAGGGTGGATGGCTGACTGACTTCATCAGTGGTTGCTGTCTCTGCCGTTGTTGTTGTTCTTTTTCTTTCCCTTCTCTACCGCCTTCATGTGTTGTCGAACACAGTGTGTAACAAGTATCGTCTGCTGCAAGCATGACTGACATGTCTCGGGGTAAATGACGCCCCATTTTACCATCTAATACATCTATAAAGACATAGATATATTTTATTTTATAAATGTCCCGCTTACAGTAGCTTCAGTGGCTTCCCAAAATTTTATGGGTCGTACCTGAAGCAAGAGAAAACTAACACCATGGTGAATGCTCAGTGACAATTTCTATTTTACACACGTGTATTGGCCGAGTGCAAAAAGTATTATTATCGATCGTCACTTAGAAAGTTGACACATCCTCATTCGTCTTCTGTCATCTGTTTTTCAGGGATAAGGACAGGGCCGATATTTACTGCAGTAGTTTTTCAGTTTTGCTTCAAGATGGGGTTATGGTCGTAACATGGCTTTTCTATACCCTCATAAAGCATTCGTTTATTTATTTTACTGTAGGAAGAACCATGTGCTGAACGGTGGTGACCACTGCCTACCGCATTTTCATCACTCTCTGTTCATGTTGTCAATGTAAACCGGAACATGACTGCATACGGACTATTTATAGTAACGGCTATGGCAGCGCCCTTTAAACCGGAAAACGGCCTATCGTGAAGTTGTGGATAGTTTAAAGTTGATGTGAATATTGAGTATTTTGTTAAACTAATAACATATAGAGCCAAGTACAAGTACTTCTAAACGTCTATGAAGTGAAAAGGACTTCATTTTGAGAAAAGTCAAGACTGGAAATTTTTACGTTTCTCATGGTTTAATATTTTTAACTGTGAATTCCGATTGATTTTGTTGATATTTTTATGGCAGTTTGGGGCATAATCCAGTAAGTGATGAGGCGTTCACAAATCTTTCTCTGAATAGATATTTAACGGTCTCCTTCTCCAACTTTCCATCACATGTTATCGTGTATTGTCGATTGAATATTGGATTCAGTGAACGGGCATGTCAACAACTTGAAACAAAATGTCGCTCTTCGAGGTTGCGAGCACGTGCTTTGAATATGTATAAATATGTGTACGCAATCGATTTTTTGCCCATGACCTTCAGGGCTCAGCCAATAGATATATTAAGTCCACTCGTAGTATTGATTTTAGTATTTTCCGAAAAAGACCACTTGGGCGAATGAACATAGTGAAAGCCCTTTACGCTG
>NC_134878.1:340000-357500 GCF_041734735.1 Babylonia areolata | reverse complement strand
GACAGACATGTGCAACATGAGTGTTGATTCAGCTGTGTCAAAGCCAGGCACTGACAGGCAAACAAGCACCGACACTGGGGAAGTGCTGTGTGTAACAGCGCCTGAACCCCCTTCGTGTGTATACGCACGCTGAAAATGAAATACGCACGTTAAAGATCCTGTAATCCATGTCAGCGTTCTGTGGGTTTTGGAAACAAGAACATGCCCGACATGTACCCCCCCTCCCCCTCCCCACTACATGGCGGAGTAAATAAACAGAAACATCATACACGTAAATTGTTACATATCTGTATCAGTATATATGTGTGCGTGACTGAAACCCGATTGAATGACGCTGGAAACGAATGATAAGCGCTCGATGAAAGCTGTTAAGTCAGTGGGCTCTACCCAGGTAGGCAGCCTGTTGTGGAGTAAATGACTCTGTAATGTGCTTAGTCTCCGACCAAGGATAGGCGCTACACAAGTATCCATATCATCATATCATCATCATAAAAAGCCTCGCGTGGGTCTACAAATAGATGATCTTCACCGGTGATTGACCAAATCATCACACACACACACACACACACACACACACACACACACACACATATATATATATATATATATCAACAGCCGTCACTTTGTAAACAAAGTGCAGTGACCTGTCATTTATCAGTCAATATTTGGATCATTCCTTGCTGATAATACAGTGACTGAGTGGGGTCAGTTGTGACATACAGTTAGATAATACAGTGACTGAGTGGGGTCAGTTGTGACATACAGTTAAAGATAATACAGTGACTGAGTGAGGTCAGTTGTGACATAGTTAAAGATAATACAGTGACTGAGTGGGGTCAGTTGTGACATACAGTTAAAGATAATACAGTGACTGAGTGAGGTCAGTTGTGACATACAGTTAAAGATAATACAGTGACTGAGTGAGGTCAGTTGTGACATACAGTTAGATAATACAGTGACTGAGTGAGGTCAGTTGTGACATACAGTTAAAGATAATACAGTGACTGAGTGAGGTCAGTTGTGACATACAGTTAAAGATAATACAGTGACTGAGTGGGGTCAGTTGTGACATACAGTTAAAGATAATACAGTGACTGAGTGGGGTCAGTTGTGACATACAGTTAAAGATAATACAGTGACTGAGTGAGGTCAGTTGTGACATACAGTTAAAGATAATACAGTGACTGAGTGAGGTCAGTTGTGACATACAGTTAAAGATAATACAGTGACTGAGTGAGGTCAGTTGTGACATACAGTTAAAGATAATACAGTGACTGAGTGAGGTCAGTTGTGACATACAGTTAAAGATAATACAGTGACTGAGTGAGGTCAGTTGTGACATACAGTTAAAGATAATACAGTGACTGAGTGAGGTCAGTTGTGACATACAGTTAGATAATACAGTGACTGAGTGGGGTCAGTTGTGACATACAGTTAAAGATAATACAGTGACTGAGTGAGGTCAGTTGTGACATACAGTTAGATAATACAGTGACTGAGTGAGGTCAGTTGTGACATACAGTTAAAGATAATACAGTGACTGAGTGAGGTCAGTTGTGACATACAGTTAGATAATACAGTGACTGAGTGGGGTCAGTTGTGACATACAGTTAAAGATAATACAGTGACTGAGTGGGGTCAGTTGTGACATACAGTTAAAGATAATACAGTGACTGAGTGGGGTCAGTTGTGACATACAGTTAAAGATAATACAGTGACTGAGTGAGGTCAGTTGTGACATACAGTTAAAGATAATACAGTGACTGAGTGAGGTCAGTTGTGACATACAGTTAGATAATACAGTGACTGAGTGGGGTCAGTTGTGACATACAGTTAGATAATACAGTGACTGAGTGGGGTCAGTTGTGACATACAGTTAAAGATAATACAGTGACTGAGTGGGGTCAGTTGTGACATACAGTTAAAGATAATAATACAGTGACTGAGTGAGGTCAGTTGTGACATACAGTTAAAGATAATACAGTGACTGAGTGAGGTCAGTTGTGACATACAGTTAGATAATACAGTGACTGAGTGAGGTCAGTTGTGACATACAGTTAAAGATAATACAGTGACTGAGTGAGGTCAGTTGTGACATACAGTTAGATAATACAGTGACTGAGTGGGGTCAGTTGTGACATACAGTTAAAGATAATACAGTGACTGAGTGAGGTCAGTTGTGACATACAGTTAAAGATAATACAGTGACTGAGTGGGGTCAGTTGTGACATACAGTTAGATAATACAGTGACTGAGTGGGGTCAGTTGTGACATACAGTTAAAGATAATACAGTGACTGAGTGAGGTCAGTTGTGACATACAGTTAGATAATACAGTGACTGAGTGGGGTCAGTTGTGACATACAGTTAAAGATAATACAGTGACTGAGTGGGGTCAGTTGTGACATACAGTTAAAGATAATACAGTGACTGAGTGGGGTCAGTTGTGACATACAGTTAAGATAATACAGTGACTGAGTGGGGTCAGTTGTGACATACAGTTAAAGATAATACAGTGACTGAGTGGGGTCAGTTGTGACATACAGTTAAAGATAATACAGTGACTGAGTGAGGTCAGTTGTGACATACAGTTAAAGATAATACAGTGACTGAGTGAGGTCAGTTGTGACATACAGTTAAAGATAATACAGTGACTGAGTGGGGTCAGTTGTGACATACAGTTAAAGATAATACAGTGACTGAGTGAGGTCAGTTGTGACATACAGTTAAAGATAATACAGTGACTGAGTGAGGTCAGTTGTGACATACAGTTAAAGATAATACAGTGACTGAGTGGGGTCAGTTGTGACATACAGTTAAAGATAATACAGTGACTGAGTGGGGTCAGTTGTGACATACAGTTAAAGATAATACAGTGACTGAGTGAGGTCAGTTGTGACATACAGTTAAAGATAATACAGTGACTGAGTGGGGTCAGTTGTGACATACAGTTAAAGATAATACAGTGACTGAGTGAGGGTCAGTTGTGACATACAGTTAAAGATAATACAGTGACTGAGTGGGGTCAGTTGTGACATACAGTTAAAGATAATACAGTGACTGAGTGGGGTCAGTTGTGACATACAGTTAAAGATAATACAGTGACTGAGTGAGGTCAGTTGTGACATACAGTTAAAGATAATACAGTGACTGAGTGAGGTCAGTTGTGACATACAGTTAAAGATAATACAGTGACTGAGTGGGGTCAGTTGTGACATACAGTTAAAGATAATACAGTGACTGAGTGGGGTCAGTTGTGACATACAGTTAAGATAATACAGTGACTGAGTGGGGTCAGTTGTGACATACAGTTAGATAATACAGTGACTGAGTGGGGTCAGTTGTGACATACAGTTAGATAATACAGTGACTGAGTGAGGTCAGTTGTGACATAGTTAAAGATAATACAGTGACTGAGTGGGGTCAGTTGTGACATACAGTTAGATAATACAGTGACTGAGTGGGGTCAGTTGTGACATACAGTTAAAGATAATACAGTGACTGAGTGAGGTCAGTTGTGACATACAGTTAAAGATAATACAGTGACTGAGTGAGGTCAGTTGTGACATACAGTTAAGATAATACAGTGACTGAGTGAGGTCAGTTGTGACATACAGTTAAAGATAATACAGTGACTGAGTGGGGTCAGTTGTGACATACAGTTAGATAATACAGTGACTGAGTGAGGTCAGTTGTGACATACAGTTAAAGATAATACAGTGACTGAGTGGGGTCAGTTGTGACATACAGTTAAAGATAATACAGTGACTGAGTGGGGTCAGTTGTGACATACAGTTAAAGATAATACAGTGACTGAGTGGGGTCAGTTGTGACATACAGTTAAAGATAATACAGTGACTGAGTGGGGTCAGTTGTGACATACAGTTAAAGATAATACAGTGACTGAGTGGGGTCAGTTGTGACATACAGTTAAAGATAATACAGTGACTGAGTGAGGTCAGTTGTGACATACAGTTAAAGATAATACAGTGACTGAGTGGGGTCAGTTGTGACATACAGTTAAAGATAATACAGTGACTGAGTGGGGTCAGTTGTGACATACAGTTAAAGATAATACAGTGACTGAGTGAGGGTCAGTTGTGACATACAGTTAGATAATACAGTGACTGAGTGGGGTCAGTTGTGACATACAGTTAAAGATAATACAGTGACTGAGTGGGGTCAGTTGTGACATACAGTTAAAGATAATACAGTGACTGAGTGAGGTCAGTTGTGACATACAGTTAAAGATAATACAGTGACTGAGTGAGGTCAGTTGTGACATACAGTTAAGATAATACAGTGACTGAGTGGGGTCAGTTGTGACATACAGTTAAAGATAATACAGTGACTGAGTGAGGTCAGTTGTGACATACAGTTAGATAATACAGTGACTGAGTGAGGTCAGTTGTGACATACAGTTAAAGATAATACAGTGACTGAGTGGGGTCAGTTGTGACATACAGTTAAAGATAATACAGTGACTGAGTGGGGTCAGTTGTGACATACAGTTAAGATAATACAGTGACTGAGTGAGGTCAGTTGTGACATACAGTTAAAGATAATACAGTGACTGAGTGGGGTCAGTTGTGACATACAGTTAAAGATAATACAGTGACTGAGTGAGGTCAGTTGTGACATACAGTTAAAGATAATACAGTGACTGAGTGAGGTCAGTTGTGACATACAGTTAAAGATAATACAGTGACTGAGTGGGGTCAGTTGTGACATACAGTTAAAGATAATACAGTGACTGAGTGGGGTCAGTTGTGACATACAGTTAAAGATAATACAGTGACTGAGTGAGGTCAGTTGTGACATACAGTTAAAGATAATACAGTGACTGAGTGGGGTCAGTTGTGACATACAGTTAAGATAATACAGTGACTGAGTGAGGTCAGTTGTGACATACAGTTAAAGATAATACAGTGACTGAGTGAGGTCAGTTGTGACATACAGTTAAGATAATACAGTGACTGAGTGAGGTCAGTTGTGACATACAGTTAAAGATAATACAGTGACTGAGTGAGGTCAGTTGTGACATACAGTTAAAGATAATACAGTGACTGAGTGAGGTCAGTTGTGACATACAGTTAGATAATACAGTGACTGAGTGAGGTCAGTTGTGACATACAGTTAAAGATAATACAGTGACTGAGTGAGGTCAGTTGTGACATACAGTTAAAGATAATACAGTGACTGAGTGAGGTCAGTTGTGACATACAGTTAAAGATAATACAGTGACTGAGTGAGGTCAGTTGTGACATACAGTTAAAGATAATACAGTGACTGAGTGAGGTCAGTTGTGACATACAGTTAAAGATAATACAGTGACTGAGTGAGGTCAGTTGTGACATACAGTTAAGATAATACAGTGACTGAGTGAGGTCAGTTGTGACATACAGTTAAAGATAATACAGTGACTGAGTGAGGTCAGTTGTGACATACAGTTAAAGATAATACAGTGACTGAGTGAGGTCAGTTGTGACATACAGTTAAAGATAATACAGTGACTGAGTGAGGTCAGTTGTGACATACAGTTAAAGATAATACAGTGACTGAGTGAGGTCAGTTGTGACATACAGTTAAAGATAATACAGTGACTGAGTGGGTCAGTTGTGACATACAGTTAAAGATAATACAGTGACTGAGTGAGGTCAGTTGTGACATACAGTTAAAGATAATACAGTGACTGAGTGAGGTCAGTTGTGACATACAGTTAAGATAATACAGTGACTGAGTGAGGTCAGTTGTGACATACAGTTAAGATAATACAGTGACTGAGTGAGGTCAGTTGTGACATACAGTGACTGAGTGGGGTCAGTTGTGACATACAGTTAGATAATACAGTGACTGAGTGGGTCAGTTGTGACATACAGTTAAGATAATACAGTGACTGAGTGAGGTCAGTTGTGACATACAGTTAAGATAATACAGTGACTGAGTGAGGTCAGTTGTGACATACAGTTAAGATAATACAGTGACTGAGTGAGGTCAGTTGTGACATACAGTTAGATAATAACAGGACTGAGTGAGGTCAGTTGTGACATACAGTTTATCAAGATAATACTTCGTGACTGACGTGAGCCAGCGTTTCCACACACAGTAAACAAATACACTGAACTGATGACTGTTGACAGTGTGACCTGACAGTTAAAGTTCTTTCGTTTGACAACTGTCAGGTCATGCACCATGTTATACGATAATACAGTATGGTGAGCGTCGTTGGTGCATACGTTGATGTAGTGATGTAGTGTGGGTATGTGTGGTTGTGACATACTGTTGGTATGCAGTGCGTGGTAGGGGTCAGTGTGTTGTGTGTTCCTCCTGTTCAAGCAATACAGTGACGAGTGATCAGTTGCTGCACACACACACAACATAACACACAGTACGCTCGTTCGTCTCTCTTGTCGAAATGAAAAAGATAAACGAGACTGAGTGGGCCATTGTGACATTCATTAAAGAAAAAAAATTGATTATTTGAGTCAGTTTCATACATAATAATACAGTGACGATTGGTCTGTGGACATAAAGGATAATACAATCTGGCAGTTGTGACAAAGTTAATTGCTGTCATAATCACGTGTGAGTGACTTTGTTTGTATAACCCAGTTAGTATACAGTAGTTGATGAGGTCAGTGTGTGACCTATAGTTGTAAAGATTTAGTGACATGAGGTCCAGTGTGTGACTTAGTTAAAGATAAGTACAGTGTAGCTGAGTGAGGTCTTGTTTGTGACATAACAGTTTTTCTTTAATACAAGACGTAGAGTGACAATACATACCAGTTAATAATACATGCACTAAAGTGAGTACAATTTAAATACAGTTCAATAGAATACCCGACTGAAAGTGATAGTTCCGTTTGTAGACAAAAATCAAAGATAACAGTGACAACTGAGAGAGGTCGATTGTGCAATACATTAAAAACAATACCAGTCAGATTGAGTCAGACTTATCATAATTATAAGAAATATCAGGACTAGATGAGGAGGGTGGTCAATTGTGTGACATACGTTATAAGATGTAAAGCCAGACTGACAGAATGAGTCAGAGTGTGATTCACTGTTAAAGCAGATACAACAGTGACTGAGTGTGGGGTCAACAGACTGAAGACATAACGAGTTGAAAGTGAATAGCAGGACTGACAGATGGGCACAGGTTGTTGAATTCAGTTTAAAGCATAAGACAGTGCAACATGAGTGTAGGATCAAGCTTGTGATCAAACCAGCTAGAAGACAGTGAACTGAGTAGGTGTTGTGCAAACCAGTCACTGATAGACAGTGACACATGAGTGATGTCAGTTGTGACATACCACGACAGAATTAACACAGTGATGAGTGAGCCAGGCATGTGACATACATGTGCAACAGATGAATACAGTGACGACTGTGAATGAGTGGTCAGCTGTGTCAACACATACAGAACAGTGCATATATGTGATTCGCTGTGCAAAGCAGTTCATGACAGATTGCCCTGATTTTGCATACAAGCAGGCACGCAGCCTGACAGACAGTCAAATGATCAAGCGACATCAAAACGATGCCTGTACAACTGTACAGAGGAATCAAGAGGACAACACAACAGATGTTGATTAACGTGCAGCAGCATACAGAGTGAACTGATTTATAAGCTGTGTCACAACCAGCAGAATATCAACAAGAGTGTGATAACTGTAAGCCAGCATACAGGCATCAAACAGAGTGTATAACGTGTCAAGCAGAGCACGAGGACATCAAAACGATGTTGATAACGTCAAACCCAGATACAGACAGGAACATCAGTATCACGTGTCAGCACACTGACAGCATGTGCACAGAGGACAGGTCAAACACACGAAGACATGTACAAGTATCAGCGCAAAGCAGCAAAAGACATTGCAACACGATGTGTTCACGTTAACAGCATGAAACATTGCAACAGAGTGTATCAGCTAAAGCAGATACAAGGCACACAAACGACTGGTAAGTGACTGTGAATAACAGCGTACCCAATCGTGTGTATACGCAACCTCAAAACGAAATGCGTAAGACCGTATCCAGCAGGTACTGGGGACACAAAACATGCCTGTACCACTACAGCGAGTATAACAGAGACATCAACACGAATGTTACATCTATCAGAATACAGGCGACTAAAACGATTGAATGACAACGATGACAGCGATAACAGTAACGATGCTGTACACGTACAGCCTGAGTACAGAGAATCAACAACGATGGCTGTACACAGTACACAGAGTACAGAGGACATCAAAAAGTGCTGTCACTACACGAATACAGAGGACTCCAACCGTGCTTACACGTACACAAGTACAAACACAAAACACTACACTACAGCAGAATACAGATACATCAACACGACTGCTGTACACGTACAGCAAATATCATCAAAACAGCGTACACTGTACACAGAGTACAAGGACTCAAAACGATGCTGTCAGTGACATCAGTACAGATACATACAGACGATGGCATGTACATCGTAAAGATAATACAGAGGCATCAAATAACGATCGTGACAGTACAGCAGTGTACATCAGAAGATATACAAGACGATGGTCAGTGACATACATAGAAATACAGTAGAGGGCATTCAAAAAAGATAATACAGTACAGCAGATACATCAAAACGAGTACACATACTGAGGGTCAGAGTGACATCAAAAATCTGTACACGTAAGCATGGAATACAGTTAAATAAACAGACGATGGGTCAGTTACAGACAATACAGTAGGACTATACATACTCGATGTGGTCATGTACACAGATTAATCAAAAGATGGTCACGTTACAGCAAGTAATCAAACGATGCTGGTCATTACACAGTTAAGATAATACAGACGATGCTGTAAAACATAAGCAATACAGTGTACTGATAAGTCAGTTGTACATCATAACAGAGTACAGACGAGGCATGCATCAAAAGATCTACACGTGACAGCAGAGTACATACAAAAACGATGCTGGTACACGTAAGATAATACAGGGACATCAATGACATACAGTACACGTAATACAGGCGATGAGTCAGTTGGACATCATAAGATAATACAGTACAGCATGGTCAGTTGTGACATCATAATTACAGTCGATGCAGTACATAACAGTAAGATAATACAACGATGGTCATGTGACATCACAGTTAGATACATCAATAACGAGTGTCATTGTACACTACAGAGATAATACAGTACGAGTGTACAGTAAGAATACAGTAATCAAAACGATGCTGTCATGTACACAGAATACATAAAACATGCTGACATATCAGGACATACAGAGATAATAAACGAGTGGCTGTACACATACAGTATAAGATAATCAGACTGATGGTCATGTACATCAGTGTACAGATACATCAGTAACGATGGCTGTGACACGTAAAGAATACAGAGGACATCAAAACGATGCTGTACATACAGTACAGATAATACAGAGTGACATCAAAACGATACGTACAGTACAGCATTGAATACATCAGAAATACGATGCTGAGTCAGTCGAATACAGAAGGACATCAAACAGCTGACTAGGCGTACTAGCAGTAGTAAAGTGACAGGTCAAATACGATGATCAGTACAGTACAGAGTACATCTAAAACTGATGCATGTACTGAGTAGCAGTGTAATACAAGATAATACATAAACGATGCATTGTACTACGTAACAGATACATACAACGATGGCTGTACATACAGAAGTACATCAACTGAGGTCGATGTGTACATACACAGTAAGAGGAATAAACGATAGCTGTACACTACAGTAAAATACAGAGTACATCAAACGATGCTGTACACGTAACAGAGAATACACGAGTATCAATCATAAAACATGCTGAGTATCAGTACACACAGTAACAATCAAAACGATGAGTACACAGTACAGAACGTGACAGAGGTCATCGAAAACGAGCTTAAGATAACAGCGACATATCAGTGGACATACATTAATACAGTGACGTGTCAGTGACATGCAGTAAAGACATCAAAACGAGTGTACAGTACGTGACATACAGTTAACAGATAAACATGACTGATAGTACAGTTGACATACATAGATAACAAGTGTACAGTAGCAGTAGTACACAGTACAATACAACGATGCTGTGACATACAGTTCAGATATAAGGACTAAAGAGTGACGTCAGAGACATACAGAGAATAACATGAAACGATGTGTCACGTTACATCAAGTACAGAGACAATCAGTGACTGATGCTGTCATAGTACACAGTAAGAGAATCAAAACGATGTGGTACATCGTACATCAGTAAGATAATCAAACGATGCTGTACATACAGTAAGTAAAGTACGAGGTCAACATACAAAATACGTGCTGTAGTCAGTACACAGAATAACAGAGGACTATAAACGATGCAGTACAGTTACAGCAGAATACAGAGACTCGAAGGTAGTGTGACATACAGTAGAATACATCATAACGATGCAGTTTACACTACAGTAAGTACATCACAACGATGTCTGTACATACATTAACAGCTGATGAGTCAGGTACATACAAAACGATGCGTACACATACAGAGAGTGGGCAGATGTACATACAAAAGATACAGTGACATGAGTCAGGCAAGTACAAGAAATACAAAACGAGCTGGGTCAGCTGTGACATACAGTTAAAAATCAGTACACGTGACGCATGGACATACAGAGAATACAACTGAGTGGCATGTACAACAGTAAGAGAATACGTGACGAGGGATCATTAAACAGTAGTAACAGTACAGCAGTAGTGACAGAGACATCAATACGATGCTGTCACGTACATGCAAGTACAGAGTACATCAAACGATGCTGTACACCATCAGCAGATACATCAAACGAGCTGTACACTTCAGCAGATACCTCTAAACGAGCTGTACCTACACAGAAATACAGAGACATCAAAACGATGCTGTACACGTACAGCAGAATACATCAAAACGATGCTGTACACATACAGCAGAGTACAGAGTACATCAAAACGATGCTGTACACATACAGCAGAGTACAGAGTACATCAAAACGATGCTGTACACGTACAGCAGAGTACAGAGGACATCAAAACGATGCTGTACACGTACAGCAGAATACAGAGGACATCAAAACGATGCTGTACACGTACAGCAGAGTACAGAATACATCAAAACGATGCTGTACACGTACAGCAGAGTACAGAGGACATCAAAACGATGCTGTACACGTACAGCAGAATACAGAGTACATCAAAACGATGCTGTACACGTACAGCATAGTACAGAGGACATCAAAACGATGCTGTACACGTACAGCAGAATACAGAGGACATCAAAACGATGCTGTACACGTACAGCAGAATACAGAGGACATCAAAACGATGCTGTACACGTACAGCAGAATACAGAGGACATCAAAACGATGCTGTACACGTACAGCAGAATACATCAAAACGATGCTGTACACGTACAGCAGAATACAGAGTACATCAAAACGATGCTGTACACGTACAGCAGAATACATCAAAACGATGCTGTACACGTACAGCAGAATACAGAGTACATCAAAACGATGCTGTGACAATGCAGTGGCTGCCGTGTAGCTGTCAAGTCCATAGAAAGTCGTGAGATCACATCGCACTTCGTATCCTCCTTGAGACCAAATGAGTAATGGGCTTCAAGTGCACACACACACACACACACACACACACACACACACAAATGTGCGCGCGCTCTCCCTGCTCCAAAAGACGCTGCTGCCTTCTCATCGTAAAACTTTCAAATCGGGGACTCTCTCTCTCTCTCTCTCTCTCTCTCACACACACACACACACACACACACACCAGGGTTCGTACGTCATCAGCGACATGGCAGGGAATGTAATTTCGGTCAAAGATCTTTTCGGGATCAGTTTTTAATTTTTTTTTTTTTAAAGTGTTACTTCTACTTTAAATTCTGATGAAATATTTCACTGCTGTGCTATGACATGTTTTAGGTTATTGTTTCAACTGTGAAGAGAGCCCAGATCAAAAGCTGTTTTTTCAAACCTTGGTCACCTTCTTTATTGACAATAAAAGTGCATTTCATTTTTCATTAAGTGTACGAGACCTGTTCACACACACACACACAAACAGTGCATATCAAACGATACCATTATGTTGTTTTAGCTGCCGTTTCAACCAACTTTCGTTTCATGGAAAATCGTCGGAGATGGCACAAAGAAACAAAAATCCATTTATTTATCAGCACGGTCAGTAACGGCAAATGCACTGTCGCACTCACAGACACATACACACAAAAGTTACTGTCGCGGGGGCGCGCGCGCGCGCGTGCGCACACACACACACACACACACACACACACACACACACACAAGTAGCAGCAAAACGCGAGACCTCAGAGAAGGTCGCGGAGACTGACGGAGGCGGCAGTGACAGGGGTCAGTTCCAGCGCCTGCAGTCTCCCCTCCCGGCCCCGGTGGAAGCCCACCAGGTGGGACACCCTAAGTCTGCACATCGACTGCAGGCTCCGCACGCCCGTGGACTGCATGTCCTTGGCGAAGTCCTTCAGGACGGGGTCACCCAGCGGACCGTCCTGCAGGAGGGGCCGGACTTCCGGTCTGCTGAACGCCTGGCGGCAGTCGCCGATGTTGACGACGCCGGAGTCGTAGAGCAGCGTGGCCAGGGAGGTCCGTCTCCTGACCAGGCACTCCTGCAGCAGGTCCACAGCGCCGTGCTCACAGTGCGTGGTCAGACCCGCCCCGACCAACAGCTTCGTCAGCTCCTCGGCATCACTGGTGCAGAAATGGCACACCGCAGAGTCCAACAGGAAGTGGACAGGGTTGTCCACGACGCGGTGCATGTCCCGCAGGTCCACCTTGGGCAGCAGCTGACGCACCATGGACACCAGGCCCTGCTCCACCGCCATGCGCACCACGTGCAGCAGGACCAGGTTGTCTGAACATTTGGCCAAGAGTTGCTCCGCCAGCTCGAAGTGCCTTTCCCTCATGGCGGTCAGCACGACGATGTCAATGCTGGAACAGGAGTCCAGGGACAGGTGCTGCAGTCTGCCCCACTCCTTGGCGTGCAGGAAGAAAACGGCCGCCCAGCTGTCCATCCCTGTCTGCTGACACCGCTCTCCCAGGTCGCATAGCTCGTCATCGAGGAACATCTCTTCATGGAACTCAAGACAGCTGACTTTATCCTTGCCGAAGTGACACGACAGAACGTCCTGCACCACCTCCCACGGGGCTTTGTTCTTCAGGAAAAGGAGGAGGCGAGAGGAGTACTCCATGTCCTCCCTCTCCCCCCTCCCCCACTGCACCACATGGCGGACCGTGTCCCAGTGCTCCTGCACGGCCTCCAGGTACACGGCCATCTCGTGGAATCCCTGCTGGACACACCGGTCCCGGAAAGGCGCTACGTCAGCACACAGGTGGGCGGGGAACTCACCGCGCACACTGCTGACCGCGCTGAGGGACAGAGTGCAGGTGGCCAGCCAGCGGGACAAGCGCTGTATCTTCTCTGCACTCGTGTTCCACCAGCGGCTGGCCAGGGTTCTCTGGAGGTACATGAGCGTGGTCCTGGCCATGAGGGGCAGGGGGTAGATGCCCCCCAGTCTGTCCATCCCCAGGTGGGGGTCCCTCTCCACCCACAGGGCCTCAGCCAGCAGACGGGCAGTCAGGTCCACGTCGTCCGTCATCTCAGTCACGTAGACGGAGAATTCTTCGTATTGGTGGATGTAGACCTTCAGCGTGTCCAGCGCCCAGGACCCTCTGAAGATGTGGCGGTCCGTGGGAACCTGGATCAGCATCATCGTGCCTCCTTAGCTGCAAGAAAATTTCAAAATTTATCAATAATAAGAATAATAATAAAAAATGCAGACTTACATAGCGCAACACCCCCACCTCAGATGGGCCTCACCGCGCTGTACACACACACACCGGCACCCATCCACACACATCTGAGACTAACTGACGTAAAAATACGTACAATGTCAACACACTCTCACATGACATTGGCTACAATATACGTAAGACCAAGTGACATAAAATGTGTAAACCAACACAGGCACCATCACAGTCCCAAATCAAATATGTGCAAATCACAGCAAAACATAGCACGTCGCATTCATCATTGTCAAAAATAGATAAATAAAAATAAAATAAAATAAACACCAAGGAACCAGGCATCACGAAAAACACACAAAAATCATCATAAATGCATACAACAACTCAACAAAAAGAGCGCTTCCAGCAATAACATCACAGCAAGCATAATGCACATGGACATTTTTTTCAGTGAGAAAAGTTAGTTTGAAGAGATTGTTTTGAGTGCTCTCTTCAGTACTATTATCACCCTCTCTCTCTCTCTCTCTCTCTCTCTCTCTCTCTCTCTCTCTCTCTCTCTCTTTCTCTACCTACGACAGTTTCAGTTTCTCAAGGAGGCGTCACTGTGTTCGGACAAATCCATATACGCTACATCATATCTGTTCACAGACAATATATGTCAATGTATCTGCTAGGCAGATATGTGACCAGCAGTATAACCCAACGCGCTTAGTCAGGCCTTGAGTGCATGTACATGTATTTGTGTTCCTTTTTCCAAACACTCTCGTTGCCATGGGTTCTTTTACAGTGCAGCAAGTGCGTGCTGCACACGGGACCTCGGTTTATCGTCTCATTGGAATGACTAGACGCCCAGTGTGGTTTTCCAGCTAAACGTGGGAGAAAATGCGACAGCGGGATTCTCTTCTCTACAACAAAAAAGAACAACAACTTTTCTAACATATCCCTTCAATATAAACACCGGTTATAAAGACTAATCTGGTAAATAATGTGTTTCAAGCTCGAATTTCGAATCTCATGTTTGAGCACATTTTGATCAAAAATGATTTGCTGTCGATTTTTGAACCGTCTGTGTTGTAACCGGTTGCTGTTTGTATACACATAATCGTCGTTTCTGTTCATTCTCTTTCATGTATGCTCTCTGGTTCTCTCAAGATTGGATTACTGCAACTTTCTTTTGGCCGGCCTTCCCAAATACCTGTTAGACAGACTCCAACGAATTCAGAATAACGCTGCCAGACTCATTTGCAGAGCTTCTAAACTTGACCATGTTTCTCCTCTCCTTCAGTCTCTCCACTGGTTGCCTGTTTCTGATCGAATAGACTATAAGCTATCCACTCTGACCTTTTCTGCAGTCAACGGATCTGGCCCCAAGTATCTTTCTGAACTCATCCATATCTATACCCCGTCTCGCCAGCTCCGTTCTTCCTCTGATACTCGACTTCTCAGGATACCTCACGTCAGAAGTAAGACCTATGGACACAGATCGTTTTCTTTTCAATCGCCAAAGACGTGGAACAAGCTCCCTGATAACCTCCGTCATTCTGATTCCCTCGCATCTTTTAAATCTCCTCTCAAAACTCACCTTTTCCCTCAGCAATAAGTTCAATTGTGGCAGGTCCACTTCCTTTTCGTTAGGTGTGCTTGACTATGTGTGTATACATATGTATGTGTACATAACTACATGCATGTATATGAATGTGTATTGTGTGTTTATGTAAGTTTGTGCCTGCCTATGTGTGCGTATGTGTTAGGGTAGCTGTTAGATACACATGTATGTTAAAATGTATGTATGCAGTGTGTGTGTGTGCGTGCGTGCGTGCGTGCGTGTGTGTGTGTGTGTGTGTGTGTGTGTGTGTGGTCACATTTTGGTGTGTGTATGTAACATAGATATAATGTTTTATGTTATCAAAAGCGTTTTTGTAAAGCACATAGAGCAGATTTCTGGATAGTGTGCTATATACGTATCCATTATTATTATTATTATGTTTCATCCTTCGTGGCAACATATCAAATACTTTAAAATAATGATTTAAAGAAGGCCTTCACGATCGTCACGTGGTCAACGTCACGGGCAAAAGGCATCCAGCAGGACCGTTCAGCCAGTCCATGGGTTGCAGTGTGCATGTTACTATTAGCCTCGGAGTCTTTTGTGGATCAGACGGCTACAAAATTGATACAAGGTTACAATTCTCATGCAACCCTCCTTTTAGGCTAACAAACTTTGACACATAAAAGTACAACTTAAGTCCAGTCTAATTTATTATGAAATTAATATTGTTGAGATCTGGATTGGGACTAGAGCCCTGACTGATTAAATAGAAAATAAATGAATAAATAAAGAACCAAATAAATGAATTAATAAAACCACTCCAAATCAATCTTACACACTAGTTATGTTCTAACTAGTGTAGCTCTTTATTCTAAAGTCATCAGAAAGGTTGTTGTCCATCATTCGCGACCTCTGATCGATAGGAAAATGGCTTCAAGTTCACAGATCGTTAAAAACCTGTCTCAGAACTTATCGGGGAGATGCTTTACAAAACATTACACACTAACAGTTGAGCTAACCCCTGGCCGTCGGCTGACCATAGAGACCGGTGTGCCCTCTGGTTCTCCTGCAAGGAAAATGACGTCAGCGTGCCACCCGTTCGCCCGGCTGTTGAATGAAAGGGGAGATAAGAGGCATTCCTATGCACGATCATTAACAGCGCTGGTCAAACAGAGGCCCGCCGATTCAGCTGATAACAAATTCTCCGGCATGCAGAGATTATCTTTACTTTGAGACACGGTGACGTGGAACATACTATTACCCTTTAACAGAAATGACATTGTGCTTGATTTGGCGCGCGCGCCTCCGAACAGAAACACGTATCAGCCAGTACGCCTTTTCGCCTTTTCCGTACACTTTCTCAGTGACCACGTGTCCTTTTCCGTACACTTTCTCAGTGACCACGTGTCCTTTTCCGTACACTTTCTCAGTGACCACGTGTCCTTTTCCGTACACTTTCTCAGTGACCACGTGTCCTTTTCCGTACGCTTTCTCAGTGACCACGTGTGTCCAGTGATCACACGTGTGAATGAAAGAGAGGAAAGCAAAGTCAAAATGTTTTAATTGAAACTAATGTTCGTCATGCTCTACGGATTTAGATAAATTCATTCACGTACATTTTCCCAGAAACTTCACACGCGCCATGTCCTCACACTGTCAGGAAAACCGAAAGCCGAAATGTTTTCAGTTGATATGGAGAGGGGCATAATTGACAAAAACCAAACAGCAATGGCCTGTATAAATCTTCAAAGAAAGAGGCGGGAACAAGGAGACTGCGTGAAAACAAAAGGACGGGTTAGACAGAAACGACTGGCAATTGAGAGCGAAAGAGACAGGTGGTGAAGAGAGAGAGACACAGAGAGAGAGACAGAGAGAGAGCGAAAGAGACAGGTGGTGAAGAGAGAGAGACACAGAGAGAGAGAGAGAGACAGAGAGAGAGAGAGAGAGAGAGAGAGAGAGAGAGAGAGAATGATGACTGTGGAACTAAACATCAGAACACTGGTTACAAAAATTAAATTAATAAATCTAAATCTGTTGGCCTCACGCATTCATTACAAAATTGTGAATAATACAGTGCTAAACATTAGTCACACACACAGAGAGAGACAGAGAGAGAGAGAGAGAGAGAG
>NC_134878.1:325000-335000 GCF_041734735.1 Babylonia areolata | reverse complement strand
CCTGTGTACTACTGGCTGAGGCCGGCCCTACTGTACAGGTCCAGCTGTACAGGGTGTGGAGTGTCAGTCAACAAAGGCCCTCAGTGTACAGTCATCCTGTGTGCTACTGGCTGAGGCCGGCCCTACTGTACAGGTCCAGCTGTACAGGGTGTGGAGTGTCAACAAAGGCCCTCAGTGTACAGTCATCCTGTGTGCTACTGGCTGAGGCCGGCCCTACTGTACAGGTCCAGCTGTACAGGGTGTGGAGTGTCAACAAAGGCCCTCAGTGTACAGTCATCCTGTGTACTACTGGCTGAGGCCCGCCCTACTGTACAGGTCCAGCTGTACAGGGTGTGGAGTGTCAACAAAGGCCCTCAGTGTACAGTCATCCTGTGTACTACTGGCTGAGGCCGGCCCTACTGTACAGGTCCAGCTGTACAGGGTGTGGAGTGTCAACAAAGGCCCTCAGTGTACAGTCATCCTGTGTACTACTGGCTGAGGCCGGCCCTACTGTACAGGTCCAGCTGTTCAGGGTGTGGAGTGTCAGTCAACAAAGGCCCTCAGTGTACAGTCATCCTGTGTACTACTGGCTGAGGCCCGCCCTACTGTACAGGTCCAACTGTACAGGGTGTGGAGTGTCAACAAAGGCCCTCAGTGTACAGTCATCCTGTGTACTACTGGCTGAGGCCCGCCCTACTGTACAGGTCCAGCTGTACAGGGTGTGGAGTGTCAACAAAGGCCCTCAGTGTACAGTCATCCTGTGTACTACTGGCTGAGGCCCGCCCTACTGTACAGGTCCAGCTGTACAGGGTGTGGAGTGTCAACAAAGGCCCTCAGTGTACAGTCATCCTGTGTACTACTGGCTGAGGCCCGCCCTACTGTACAGGTCCAGCTGTACAGGGTGTGGAGTGTCAGTCAACAAAGGCCCTCAGTGTACAGTCATCCTGTGTACTACTGGCTGAGGCCCGCCCTACTGTACAGGTCCAGCTGTACAGGGTGTGGAGTGTCAACAAAGGCCCTCAGTGTACAGTCATCCTCTTGCTTCTCCCACACTCTCCCGTCCCGGTTATCTTACTCAGTTAAATAATTGTGTCACGTGTGTGTGTGTGTGTGTGCGTGTGTGTGTGTGTGCGTGTGTGTGTGTCAGTGTGTGTGTGAGTCTGTGTGTGTGTGTGTGAGTCTGTGTGTGTGTGAGTCTGTGTGTGTGTGTGTGTGATGACTGCTTCAGAGCAGTGGCTGCATATAAACAAAACTACTACCTTATTATTATTGTTATCATTATTATTATCATTATTATCATTGATATCATCATTATTATTATCGCAAATTATCATAATTATTATCATTATCATTATCACTATCATCATAATGGTCACCGACCTCAATTGTTGATTATTATTACTACTCTACTACCATATCTTTGATCTCGTTGTGATACAATTACATTGCTACCATTGTTCAGAAGGTGAAAATGAGATCACCCCCCACCCCCGAAAAAAGAATTCATTTCATTTATTTGTTTATTTGTTCATGATATGTTAAGTGAACCTTTCAAATCTATAAGCGTAGCTGTTATTGCTGTTTCCGCAGATATTTTTAAAAAACAAGTTTGCTTGATGTATAATGATTTTTTTTCCCAATGAATCACAAATTCCAACAATGACAATGATGGGAACTGTATCAGATTTGTTCTCCATGCCATACCATACTAATACCAACTACAAATACCAGCCATAATAATGCTATGAATACGTTATCAATGACATGCCATACCATACTAATACCAACTACAAATACCAGCCATAATAATGCTATGAATACGTTATCAATGACATGCCATACCATACTAATACCAACTACAAATACCAGCCATAATAATGCTATGAATACGTTATCAATGACAATGACAGAAACTTCTTTTTCTGCTAAAGTGATTTTTTTCCCACAGAATTTTGCAAAAGACAATCCTTTCGTTGCCGTGGGTTCTTTCACACGCGTTACGTTCAGTGCTGCATCCGCGTGGTACCTCGGTTTGTCAGCTCATCCAAAATACTGGCATCCAGACCACCATTCAATGTCTAGTGGGGTGGGGAGTAAAAATCCTGGTCCTTATATGAGACTCGAACCCGTTGTCACTCGCTTAATACCCAGTCGGGTGCATTACCACCCGATCACCGCTCCACTGAGGTGTTCTGGCGACACGGACATAATTCTTGCCTTTCGTGACAGTCGTAACCCCGATGAACGATAACCCCATTCCCAAGTTCAAGGATGCAACACGGTTTGGGTTCATGGCTTTCCGGTTGCGGAAAAAAAAGAAGAAAAAAAAAAGGCCCAATGGATTGATAGTCAACTGGAATGACCGAAACAGCTGCAAGAGGACGAAATCTTCATGTGACTCAGATATGACCAGCAGTGTTACATCAGATCTGCAGCGTGTAATCGTATATCATGTAATCATGTAACGAAAAATCGAGTTTTTGAAGAATATCATGTTCTCTTTCTCTCGTTCTCCATTGTATATCAATGGCGTAATGACTGAGGAAGTCAGTCATCACAAAGTACTTGGTCTTATTATTGACAATAACCTGTCATGGTCTCAACATGTTATGATGACTTGTAAAACGTTATCCAAAAAGATTATCAACTTTCCAGAATCAAGCATTTCTTAAACAAGCATTGCCGTAAATTATTTTTCCATGCTTATATCGAACCACGTGTAAATTATGCCTCAACAATATGGGATTCTGTCAGTGAAAATGTTTTAAAACTTCTTCTTCTTCTTCTTCCGCGTTCGATGTTTTGGCTGCGTCAGACGGTCACCCCTGTCGCCACGATGTAACCCACGGTCTTCTCCAGGTCGTGGCGGTCTCCCCAAAGCTGCGCCTGTAGCTCTGTGCCCCCTGGCCAGGTTTGACGCCGTAGAGCTTCATGGGTTGGGCAGTGTTGGAGGATGTGTTCAGGGGTCTGGGATCCAGTGCCACACGGACACTCATCAGTGTGGGCGATCTTTATACGGTGAAGGTGACTCAGTAGTCGGCAGTGGCCAGTTCTCAGTCTGAAGAGGACTGTCTGCTGGTGTCTCTGGAGCTGGTGGATTGGATCGACACCACTGTTTGCACCTAGCCTTCTCTTCCACTGGTTCTGGTATCGGTTGTGGATGATGGTCCTGGCCTCTCTGTAGGTCACGGGGTGGCTGAACTGCTTCATTTTGCTGCCTGCCTTGGAGAGAGCATCGGCCTTTTCGTTCCCCGTGACCCCACAGTGAGAAGGAACCCACTGAACAGTGACAGTCGACCGTTTTGAAAGGTCATGAAGGGCTGCTTTGATGTTTGTCAGCTGCTGTTCGTTTCTGGTTGACTGGAGTCCCTGCAGGAGAGATCTCCAGTCAGTGAAGAAGACTATCTTTGGTGGTGGGTTGACTGACGTCCTGAGGCCTTGTGCAGCATGGAGTAGTGCTGCTGTCTCCGCTCTGTAGTTCGAGGAGGTTCTTCCTGTGGGGAAGGCTCCAGGGGTCAGTCTTCCATCTGTGTGCCTGATGAAGATGCCTGCTCCTCCATTCTTCACCGCTCCCTCCGAGGATCCGTCTGTGAAGACGTGCGTCCATTCGCTGGGGTTGTACCGAGTCTCAATCATCTCCAGTGTCAGAGCTTTCAGCAGGGGAGGGGCTTGGCAGTCCTTTTGGTCGATGCCAGGGACTTTTGTGATGATTGAGACTCCTTCCATTTGGTCGGCCGGTTCCTCGAAGTCGGGGAGTGTTTCCATCTCGGCAGGGGACGAGGGCAGCAGGTCTTCATGTTGGCGGTGCAGGGTCTTGGAGAGGTGGTTGAAGCTGGTCCGCTTCAGTCTGTTCTTTGTTGGGTGCTTCAGTTTTTCGTGCATGGGGTGAGTTGGCATGCGCAGGAGCTTCTCGCTGTGGATGAAGACTTTTTCCTCTCGTCTTTCTTCGAGTGGGTGGAGGCCTGTGTGTTTCTCCATCGCCTGAACTGGAGTCGTCTTCATCCCGCCAGTGATCAGCCGTAGCCCTGCGTTCTGAACTTTGCTCAGGCGGCTTGTGTTGGTTGCTGATGCCGTGGCCCAGGCAGTGCTGCCATACTCCAGGGTTGGCCTGACAGTTCCAGTGTACACCCTCTGCAGTATGCTGCTGTTGGCACCCCAAGAGGACCCGGCGAGTTTTTTCAGGATGGCCAGCTTTCTGGTTGCTCGTCTCTCGATGTCCTTGAGATGGGGGTTCCAAGTCAATCGCTTGTCGAGCTTCACACCCAGGTACATTGGCGTGTCATCCTGTTTCAACTGCTTTCCGTTCAGTTTGAGGTGGGAGGTTTCTGACATCGGTGACAGCGAGAAGATTGCTGAGACTGTCTTGGTGGTGTTGATGTCTACTCCCCAGGCAGAGGCCCATGTTCCCACGTAGTTGAGTGCTTCCTGCATTCTGTGGCTGGCGGACGTGAGGTATTCCGCAGCACCAACACTGCACTTGGAGTGTAATAATAATGTCTGATGTGTGTGATGACATAGTTTTTTCTTTTACTTTTTGATTAACTCAATAATATTAATAAATATATAATCAAAGAAAGAAAATAAGTGTTCATTTCCCAACTCAATCAAAAAAATAAACTCGTTATGCCAATTCACTCAAAAATAAATAATTCCTTTCTTTCAACTCACTGAAAAAATATAAACAAAAAGTAACTAAACACACACACCACAATGACGGCCGCAAACAAAACACCCCAAAAGTTTTCCAGTGGCTTGCGGAACCGTTCAGTGGATCACCATTCCAGCTCCCAGCATCATCCGGCGTGCAACAGCGCTCCGACGCTTGGGCACCTCTTCCAACATCGAACCGAAACAGCAGCAGTTCCAACAGAAGAATGTGAAAGATAATGTCTGGTTTTGCTCCTCCTTATCTAAAACAGCGATTCCTCACAAGTACTATACGTAACAACAACAAGATCATGGTACCACTGCCAAGAATTGATTTATTCAAATCGAGTCTCACTTACTCTGGTGGTTGCCTCTGGAACAACATCTTAACTAGTTTTAATGTTCATACAAGTTTCACTGTGTTCAAGAAAAGGTATCATGAATACCTGATGGAAAAATTGGCAAATTCTGTTTAGTATACCATATTATGTTATGTCGTATGATATTACTGTATTCCACCACATGTCTCACTATCTTTTTATCTCTTCCTCTATAAATACTATCTCCTCTCTCCTCTGTCACTTTTTTTCCTCTCTCTCTCTCTCTCCCCCCCTCTCTCTCTCTCTCGCTCCGCATTTTTATATATTACGTGTAGTTTCTTATAAATATGATGCTTATTATAATGTTGTTTCTTTTCTCGTTTTTCTATGAATTTGTTAACATTTACTCATTTCTTGGGGTCTTCTTCATACCTTTTCTTTAGACATTTTTCCCTTTCGAGGGCTGGAGAAAGCAGTTGTTTGCGTACTCTAATGCTATCAGAAATAAGATCCATTCATTCATTCATTCATTCATTCATTCAATCATTCATTTATTCCTTTCTCCCTTCATTCATTCATTCATCCTCTCTCTCTCTCTCTCCTTCACTCACTCTATCTCTCTCTCATTACTATATTCATATACATTATTTTCATAAATGCAGGTGTCATGATTATGTACTTGTAAATGCTATTGTGCAATTGAGTGTATTTGAATTTCATGTATGTTTTTTCTATAACCTTTTGTTATCTTGTGAACATTTTGATTTCATTTCTTTTTGCCATGAGGGCTGGATGTAAAAAAAGCATATACATGCTTATTCCACTTCCCTCATTAAAAAGATTCGTTCGTTCGTTCGTTCCCTCTCTCTCTCTCTCTCGTTCTCTTTCTCTGTATGTCAGTCAATCTACCTATACTTGAAATTAAGTTAACACATACTTATTAGAACTTTCTAGTCCATTGCATGTTTTTGAATGTGTTAAGCATTCTGTAACTTTGTGAATGTGTAACGCGTTCGCGTGGTGGGGGTGTGTATGGGGGGTGGGGGTGGAGGTGGAGGTCGTCTTCCATCTGCATGTTTTTTTTTGTGTATTATTATCTTGTATTATTATGAAGTATAGACCCTATATAGGGCGGGGGCTGGATTGAAAAAAAAAAAAAAAAAAAAGCACAGAGTTACTTATCCTCGAAAATAAGAATCATCCTAAATTATCAGTCAGTTACTCTCTCTCTCTCTCTCTCTCTCTCTCTCTCCCGCCCTCCCCCTCTCCTACCACACCCAGATGAAATCAGCTGACGAAGTGATGTGGGAGCACAATGTTATGTTGGTCGCAACGTCTCGGTAAAAATCGCTCTCTCGCTCTCTCTCTCCCTCATCCACCCCCTCCCCAACCACCCTTCACCCCCACCCCCCTTACCCCCAACCCGTCCTCCACTCTCTCTCTCACTTGGAATCATTCAATGTTTGCCCCACTCCCCTGTCTCTGTCCTTGTCTGGAGGGCTGCTTTGCCTTCTGGACAATCAAAGTGTCAAATCAGTTTCAGTTTCAGTAGCTCAAGGAGGCGTCACTGCGTTCGGACAAATCCATATACGCTACACCACATCTGCCAAGCAGATGCCTGACCAGCAGCGTAACCCAACGCGCTTAGCCAGGCCTAGAGAGTGTCAAATGTCTGTCTCCATGTACACTCTACACACACATACAGAGAGAGAGAGAGAGAGAGAAGAGGCCCCGACCGATTTGCCCAGACAGCGTGACCGACATACCACTGTGTTAAATTCCCTTCCACCCGCACTTCGTCAGCTGGGGGGGGGGGGGGGGGGGGGGGGGGGGGAGACGCCCGTCATCACGATAGGAGCTCCAATTCACATCTGGTGAAGGTTTCCCAGGCCTGATGGTACAGCCACTTAAACAGTCTGTGTGCCTTCTTCGTCCAACGCGATAGGCTTGAAGGTTGGAGATAAAGGAAAGGCTGTGGAGTGTAATGGGGAGGGAAAGGGCAATGGGGGTGGGGGGGGGGGGGTAGGGGGGGGGGGCGAGTAAAGGCACTTTTACATCAGTGGGATACAAGCTACAGGGCACAGCAGTTCCTGGTTGCTGACGTCACAAAGCAGATGAGTCATGCTTGTCTTACGAATCAGAGAGACTGGCATGGCGGATTATGGCTTCACAATGAAACAGACTATAATTCCTAAGGTTTTCCACTGAGTTCCATTACGATTCAGAGAGACTGGCATTGTGGATTGTGGCTTCACAATAAAGCAGACTATAATTCCTAAGGTTTTCCACTGAGTTCCATTACGATTCAGAGAGACTGGCATGGCGGATTGTGGCTTAACAATAAAGCAGACTATAATTCCTAAGGTTTTCCACTGAGTTCCATTCCTAGGATCTTCGCCAACATTTGATAAACCCCAGCTCATCTGTACAGGAGCATTTCGTTTATATTGTCGCGATATTCTCGGCATGGTGCGAAATCTTCTCCCACATTACTTCCATATTACCCGTCAACGACATGTGCTTCATGTGACTATACATGTGATCTATAAGATAGTATGGCAACACTAACAACAGGTGTTAATGATAATATGCCTCTTTCAACGACTATATGCTGATAATACCAAGCACCATGAAGGACCAGTTGATGATAACATTCATGATAAGCATCATAACTGAGGAAGATAATAGTTACGTTCAACGTCTTGAAGGTGACAACACACAACTGAGTTGCGTTCAGATGCTGATTGTTACATGCGAGTTAAACCCGTTCACACAGTGATTGTAATAATGTCCATGCACGTTACACGGGTAGACGATGATTATAACACGCACTAAATGTCTCCTGAAAATATGTACAAAAACGTCGAGATGCTGATGACATTACGCATGTTAAAAAATGTAAACGTTGGTGATAGTGCACGGTTCATGTACGTGCATTTTAAACTGGTTTGTCCACATGTGCAAAAAGTGACGACTTTGATGATCCATTTTGCTTTTGACATTGAGTCTTTTTTTCTTGTCTTTTTTTTGTCTTTTTTATTATTATTTTTTATCGTAACTTGGCTCAGTGTTTGCGCTCTTTCAAACAAGTAGACTAGACCTACTATTATTCAATGGGCCGCACACCACATTATCTTTGCGTGACAGGTAAACTCTGTAAAATTCATTACTCAGGTTAAGCCCCTAGTATCGATCCTTATTAGTGAATAACAGACAGAAAGCAATAGTATATACCATACACTACCGAGATTTTCTATTTCTAAATCAACGAAGCTTATAAAATCTAACTATACTACAATCATAGAATTGGATATACCTATAAATCACGAACTTACATATATAAGTACGTAGGTATACATATATATCAAGCTTAATGTAATAAAAAGACACTACTTTCCACATTCAAATCCTCACTCGGAATACGCCCAACAATCTGTTTCACTCCTTCAACTTATTTGGTTCCATCGGATTAAGAAACTAGCCAAGTTTCACCATTTGGGGCAAGAGACTTCCGGATCATTTGTCAGCATCTTTCATTTTCCCACGACCGAACACGATGCTTACCAGGACCAAATGACTTTTGTTTCTAAGATTTTATGTTTAGATAAGTGACCAGTACCCTACTGTTTACCGAGGTGAAGAATCAACATTTCAAAACACATATACCTTTCAACAATGCCCCTGGCAGTGCCAATGCAGTGTCAAGTGCGGGTTTGAAGTGAATACATCCAAAGGCAACAGGCCGATCAAGTGCTGCTGTTCCCGCCAGAGCCATGCTCGGGAAAGCCCATATCGGGATTCAACGACTTAGTGTTCATCATGCATTGTCATGCTTGTATATAGGTCCCTTGGTCTAGGCCCCGACAGGCACAGCCCTAGACTTGAACAGCCCTACGTTGGTTAAACCTGGGACACCGATCTATTTGTATTTGTATTTGTGTTTCTTTTTATCACAACAGATTTCACTGTGTGAAATTCGGGCTGCTCTCCCCAGGGAGAGCGCGTCGCTACACTACAGCGCCACCTTTTTTTTGGTATTTTTTCCTGTGTGCAGTTTATAGTTCGTTTTAACTATCGAAGTGGGTTTTTCTACAGAATTTTGCCAGGAACAACCCTTTTGTTGCCGTGGGTTCTTTTACGTGCGCTAAGTGCATGCTGCACTCGGGACCTCGGTTTATCGTCTCATCCGAATGACGTGAAAAGGATGAATATTTCAGCTCCCCCTTGAAGAATGCCAGGCGGGGGCCTCTGCCCTTGTTAATGGCAGGGAATTCCAGAGCGGAATGGTGACTGGAAAAAACTAAATTGAAAGATATTAGTTCAACTGCGCTGAGTATTGCCTAATCGGGGCTGATCTACCTTCTCTAGAAGACATATAATAAGCCTCCTCCTCCTCCTTTTGTTCCGTGACCCAGCGGGTCATGGGGGGGACACAAGGGATGCAGCAGACGTCACTCTCCTCCAGCCTGGTCTGCTCTCGGCCTCTGACACCAGCTCTGGCATCTTCAGATGAGTCCAGGTCTTCCCCTCTTTCTTCCGCCCTCGATGGTGCCCTGCAGGATGGTCCTGCACAGGGTGTTGTGGAGGGTCACGTGGCCAAACCAGGTCAGCTTCCTCCTTTTGATGGTGGCCAGTAGGTATTCTTGATGTCCGGCGAAGGCTTCGACTTTGCTCCGGACATAGTCGTTGGTCTTGTGTGTTCGACCCATGAGATGCGGAGCAGCTTTCGGTAGCATTTCATCTCAAATGCTTGGATCCTCTTCTCAAGCGCGGCTACTCAAAAAAGCAAAATCAATCAGCCAGGATGTTTGTTTGTTTGTTTACCCCCCACCCCGCACAGTCTTCTTCGTTCGTGGCGGGCTCCAACTCCCACGTTCACTCGTATGTACACGAGTGGGCTTTCACGCGTACGACCGTTTTTACCCCGCCAAGTAGGCAGCCATACTCCGTTTTCGGGGTGGGTGGGGGGGGGGGGTATGCTGGGTATGTTCTTGTTTCCACAACCCACCAAACGCTGACATCAGTGGATTTCAGGATCTTATACGTGCGTATTT